>NW_006800005.1:2111514-2143307 GCF_000485575.1 Poecilia formosa | reverse complement strand
GAAAGGGGGAGGGGTGGGCGGGTGGCACTTGTGTTAGCAAGAAACCTATTTTTTATGAGGGGTACAATCGGAAGTGTCATGGAATCTCGTTCAAAGATTGTTAAATAAGCATATCCTCCATGTTTGACTCCGTAGCGTGGTGATGGAGCAGAGGAAGCCAGCTGGAAGAAGAGTTTTATGTGGAAGAGATAATGTGAAGGCATGAATATTAACCCCTTGCTAAACACCCGAGCTTAGCCTGTCTGTGAAATCCCACTGTGCACAATGCTAATACATGCTGTATTCACAAGGGAGACGACGGGGGCTTGTTGCGCCGTCAGATGGGAAGAGTGCATTAAGAAGCTCTCTCATGTATTCATGCACCCATAATAGGATATATAAGACGAAAATCCCAACAGTCATTTCAGACGGAACAATGCTGCTCGATCCAGCAACGCGTCCGAGTTACACACCCCAACTCACACCCGCGCGCGCACGCACAGACACAACATCCTTCGCCTTAGAAGCTAAATAGTTGATTGATGGTCTAAGCTGTGAAGAAATGCTCTCCTTTATGTCTCTAAAGGTTTGTAATTGCTGCAGTGAAAGGATGCTCACTCGCCTGGAATATTGATCCTAATGGGATTACTATCCTGCACCAAAGAGAGGGTGATGGAGGGAAGGAGATGGAGGGAAAATGGGAATCAGATGAGGAGAGGTCTGGACAGAAGGGAGGCTGAATGGATGGACAGAGGGAAACGTCTAGTTTGTCCTTGCCATTTCTCATCGATCCCCTCGCTTTCCACCGCAGTCGTTCATTAACGGCTTCCGTACGGGAACAGCGAAGCTTCTCTCTGGAAACGAGATGGGAGAAGTACTGGGAAGAGGTGACTTGCAGAGTATGGGTGGGGGACGGGGGGGCCGGGGTAGAGATGGTTCTCATGGGAGAGATCATGAAGGGGCTCTCCCCCCAGCTCCTTTGGGGATGGTTGTTGTTGTGAATGGCTGCAGTATGGAGACAGCTATTATCCTCGGCCACAGCAACAAAGCAAGCGACGGAGGCTAGTCAGAACAGACTGGTGGGGGGAGATAAGTTGGAAAATTGTTTTCAAGAGAACGGACTGAGACTTATATCGGCGAGGAGCTCGAGATGTAATGCAAACACAAACCGAAATAGAATATAACCATATGCTTCTCCGCCAAGCATATTGCAGTTCTGGGAAAAGTACAGCTCAGTGCCTCTTTTGATTATTTCCATCAGAGCACTGACATCCTCCCGCTGTCCCCATCTCTCTGAATTAATCAGCACGGCGGGCCATCAGCTTGTCTGTCGTTCTGTCCGTCCGTCCCCCCCCTGCCCATTTGACTGCGCAAACCGCAGATGGGAGGGTACGGCCATCAGTGTGTGAGACCAAACTGTCCTCGGCGGCTAATTGAACTGTCATGATGAGGCAGAGTCATGGAACATGGATGCATGTGTGATTCATTCAGTAGCGTGGCAGCGAGCGATGCCTTGCAAAAGTATTCACACCCTTTGAATAAGTAAGTGTGTGTGTATTTGAGCAAGTGATGTGTCAAGCAAGTAGAGTCAGAAATAACAAAGAGGCCTGTGGAAACCTTGGTTTAGCTGCAGAAAACCAATGCTCAGGTGGGAACATTTGTTGAGACTCAAAAATGTTGAGGTAAACGGAGGCAATTGTTAGAAAAAAAGTAATTATAAGTTTCTTTCCAGTTTGCCACAAGCCTTGTGCAAAATATTTAAGATGAAATGACTCCTCCCAGAAGGACAATGACACTAAACGTACAATCAGAGGTACGATAGAATGGCTAAGATCGATTGATCAATCGAGACTGCTTAAGTCAGTGGTGCCCATAGTCGGTCCTCAAGGGCCGGCATCCTGCCGGCCCCCCTTTACTTCTCTCTCTGGTGGTAGTAACAGCCTTTTCAGCATGTCAATGTTCTTCTTAGGCCTTCTAATGAGCCATCATTTGATCCAGGTGCATTAAACCACGGAGAGAACTAAAACATGCAGGATGCCAGCCCTCGACATCAACACCACTGGGTTAAGTCAAAGACCAGACTTAAACCAACAGCAGAATCTTAGTCAAGACCTGAACATCTATGTTCATAGATGCTTCCCAATTAATTTTGCTCAGAATTATTTGCTATTATGCAAAGAAGAATGGGCAACATTTTTCCTTCTTTTAGATGTGCAAAGTCAGAGACAAGCACTGTATTTAATAGATATGCTGTGGGCGGTTCTGCATTGATTGGAGAGGAAGTGAATCTAAATGTTCGCCTCCCTTTTCAGATTTGTTTCCCTAAAACGTCGTTCTTCAATTTCGCAATTACGTGCGTCATTTGTGTTGATCCGTCACACAAAATACCCCCTACAGCCCTGAAGTTTGTAACATAACAAAATGTGGGAAAGTTCAAAGGATGTGAATGCTCTGTGTATATATATGCGCGTGTGTGTGTGTGTCTTTTTGAGTCTGGCCATCATGCTGATGATCTGACTCTGGGTTCGCTCCATGCTGCTGCGTTCGGCCTCTTAGCGGCACTCACACGAAAGTCACCTTTATGAATAATTATCAGAAAGCCATTATGTCCGTTCAGAGCCTCTTGATGTCCCTCTGCGGGAGTGTTTCTTTTCAAAGAGGAATATGTGCGTGTTCATGTGTGAGTCACTGTTTGCCTTGCTTTGAAAGTTTGTTTTCTTTTTTCCCCCTCCCCTAGTGGGGGGAGACTTCAGGGAGAAATGACTTTGCTTACAGTTTGAAAGAAAAGAAAGAGGTAAGGATTATCCAGACGAAGTCGCGGTGCTTTACAGGGGGGAGGGATGGTGGAACAACAGCAGGGCTCTGCAACAAACTGCGGCTACAACAACAATAATCAAGCGCAAAACCAACTAAAAGAACAGAGAACATCACCGAACCTCAGCCGGTGAAATCGTGGTGGACACACGCACGCGTTAGCAGAGACATCTCTCCACCTGCCCTCGGGGCGGGGAGGTGATTGTAGAAATGAGTTTTCAATACCTTCAAAGGCTTCTAATGCAGCCAGCAATTTCATTTTGACAGACTTTCAAAGGTGCATTTTTTTTTCATATTTATATATATAAATTATTTATTTTTTTTAGCAGCTCAAAGGAAACTGAGAGCGTGTGTGTCCGTCTGGTTGCACGCATGTGGACTCAGTAGTGATCAGACTCCCACAGTGCTGTCTCAGCCTTTAAGAACTGCAGGAGACTCGTGGAGGACAAAAAGCAGCATGAAAGGAGAAAGAAAAGAAGGAGGAAGGAGAGAAGGGGCAGTGTAGGGTTCACTTTCCAGCTGTGTGTTTGCATTACTTTGTGAAACTACACTTTTTTGACAAGGAGGTCTTTGCCGCCTGATTATCGGGAGGTGGATGGGTGGTGGGGGGGGTTGCAGGCCTGAATCCCGCTGCTCGAAAATAGCTACTCAACATGCCAAGAGCGCAGGTGCTGAATGCAAATGACTACACATCGGGGGTGAAGTTTTAAATACACGTATGGAGGAAAAAAAAAGGTTGATGTTTGCCAGCTTTGTGTTTGAGGTAATCAGCACCGGCTCCTACCGGTTAACGTTCCCGCGCCGCTGGGTTTTTTCGTGCCATGCCACTCTGTCCCACACGACTTGAAGATTTTGTCGCAATTTTGCTCGGAATTACTGCGGCGCCGTGTTTCTCATCTCCTCGTGTTATCCTAGATCGACTCCACGATTTTGAGATCAGGGCCCTGTTGGGTCCACACCATCTGTTGCAGAACTCTTTGAGCGCCTTGTTGCCAAACTTAGTTTATTATGACTGTCGCCGTCGTCGCCGTGTCGCGGAATGAATATCACACGCTTCCCTGATGGCGCTGCACTACAGACAGAGATCTTAAGATCCGAAGTGACTTTTTGGTGCGCACTTCAAAAGCAAAGAAAACAGATGCACGCTATACGAGGCATCACCTCTAGCTTTGCTTCAGGTGTCTGATAATGACGGTGGCCTGCTTGTTAGGTCAATGACTTGGCAATGATCGCTTTTGACTTAAGTTGCCATGGGGACATGTAGGGGGGCTCTGAAGGCCATCTAGTCTCATTTTTGGCTTTGCAACACTGGTTTTGACCCCATATGTGGGTAATTACTGCAGGCATTAAGTGCTTCATTCAAATTAGCCGGTCAGAGTTCAAAAAGATGCTGCAAGACTGTCTGAACATCTTACTTTTTTATTTTTTCAAATAGCTCTATGATTATATTGAAGATGCAAAGACATCCCTCATGCACAACATTCTGATGTATGTGGTGCCCTTGAAGCTTTTACGTTTTGTTTATACCCTGACACAAAGTGGTGTATAATTGTGAAGTGGAAGCAACATGATGCAGTGTTTTTACTTTTTTTTTTTTTTTTTTTGTCTACAAAAAGCCGTGGTGTGCATTTGAATACAGCCCTCTGTGCTCAATCTCTGTACAGCCACATTTTGATGCAGTTAGAGCTTTGCCAAACCTTGGCTGATACTTTTGCCTTTTCCTCGTTGCAAAATCGTCATTACTGTGATTTACGGCAATGTAAATATGCTAGAATTAGCACAATAGCTACATTTGATTCTTTGTCATAAGGCAGGGTTGAGATCTGGAGTTTAATTAACCTAGTCTCTAACACATATATGCCACAATCAAAACCATTAACTCTATCTGTCTGGTTGGGTCCATTGTACTGCTATAAGGTCCAACCTTGGTGTCGGGTCAGTGTTTGCTTTGGGGGTTTTTTCTCAGTTTGCCTTGTATTTAGCTTCCATCTGCTTTCCCGTCAGCTTTGCCCTGCTTTCTGCCTGCCTTTGAAGAAACGCACAACATGTTGCTGCCACCACTGCATTTCACCTTGAGCTGTGATCAGATCTCCTTTTTCCACATGTTTGCTGTGTCCCTTTTATGACTTGTGGCAAACTGCAAAACAAAAACAAAAGAACTCCTCATGGCTTTTTTGCAACAATGGTTTTCATCTTGGCACCTTTTCATAGCAAGACATTTAAATTTTCTTATTCCACTGCCAGATTATGTCACTAGTACTTTTTCATAAATATTAAGTAGTTACTGACTTAAAATAGGCTCCTATATTGTGCTGAAAAATTGCTTATAAAAGTTAGTTTTGTCTTATTTTAAATGTACCAAGGTATTTGCACTTGCTGTGATCCCCAGTGCTTTACATGTCTGTTCTGCAAGATATATATATAGAGGTTTTTTTATTATTATTTTGCTGCTTATTGGGTAGATGGGTTCAAGATCAGTTGAGCTACAGAGCACAAGGGCCTGAAAGGGTTAAGAGCCTTGTTCGGGGGCCCAACAGTGACTCCGCATTAGCACTCAAACCCTTAACCCGTCTGATCAGTGACCTAAAGCTTTTAGAGATGAACAACCACATTCACATTTTTATTTTTATTTTTTGCAGGAACAAATCTTTATTTAACAGAATCCAGCAGAATCATTATTCACCTCCGATTTTTTTTTTTATTTCTTTTTTGCAGCTTTGTGATGTTTTTAATGCTTTTGATGTTTGAGCACAAATAAAAAAACTTCAGCTTACTTCCCCCCCATTGGAAAAAGAGAGAAAGAGAGAGAGAGAGAGAGAGAGAGAGAGAAAAGAAGATTGATGTTTCTTTCAACTTGTTGCTCAGATTTTGAAAAGCACTCAGAAGTGTGGATTGGCAACAAAAAAACAATGGTAAGCCATTTCTTAGAAGGCTTCGCACAGTTGGACACACTTGTCTCGTTAAGCGTCTGACAAAAAAAAAAAAAGAGACAATTCGACTGCACCTCCAAGGCGACATTAAATCATGTTCAAATGCCCGCATTCTCATGTGCATGCTTCCGTTTTTACCCGCCTGTAAACCTAAGCGACGAAAAAGTTCAGGTAAACTTTTCCACGTGCTCGCAGCCAACTGCATTCCCACCGTCTCATTCGAAGAACTGGCTATTTTTCTTAGCGTTAGTTTTCCACAGGGACTCCTCCTGCGTGGCTGCGAGTGGAAGGTGGGCACCCAAAGACACAGATTATCTGTGAGTGATGATATCTGGGATGCAGAGTAGATTATTCCTGATTTATGGGGTCTGAGGAGCGGCCCAATTTTTAACTCGCTGATTATGGCTGCAGGGCTCCGCAGGTTGTTCTCGCATGTGTTTATGTGTGTGTGAGCGTGCATATTTTCCAGGACACGGTACCCTGAGACTGATGTTCCTTGTGTGTAATAAAGAAGCGATATAATGAGATGCCCAACTTTTCCCTCTTTGAATGATATTTTGCATTAAAAATGTAAATTAAAAAGCCCCCACCATCGTTCACCACATCCTGAGCCCCTTCTTCCTCATCGCCATGTCCAAAACAATTTTCTGCATGGCTCCCTGGCGGTTGTGGGCTAGAGAGTATGTTGCATGTTCATGTCTATGCGAATGTGTATGTGTGTGTGTGTGTCCATCCTCGTCTGGGTCCTAACTGATTGTGATTGCATTTCCATCTGATTTTTTTAATTTTTTTATTTTTTGCTGTGCAAAAGGAGAGCAGAAACCCAGACGGAGAAATGGGATCAGATGGGGAAACTCATCTCCCTCTTTCCCAGACACATTCCCTTCCAGATTGCATGGTCATCACAGCCCTACGCGCGCGCGCACTGCTATGCAGTGCACGGCGTCCTCAACTACTCAGGGTATTACCGGTGCTAATGAGGTGTGAGAGTGGGACAGAGATGAAGCAAGTGGAAAGGAGGTGGATCAGAGGAACAGATCGAGAGAGAGAGAGAGAGAGAAAGAGAGAGAGAGGAAGAGGGCGAACCATCAATCTCATTGCGGGAAAATCAATAGGAAAAGGTAGAGTTGGGGAGGAAGATGGCGAGCAGAGATTTGGTGGAGGAGAACAGAGTGAAAGTTGGTAAAAGACGGAGAAGTGAGGAAAGCAAATAGAAGAGTTTAAAAGAAAGAGTTGGCTAATCTGAGGACTAACATTTCCAAAACCATGTGTGAGAGAGAGTGTGTGTGTGTGTGTGTGTGTGTGTGTGTGCGCGCGCGCACGCGCGCAACATTTATGTACACTGTCTGTGTTCACATGTGTATTAAGTACATTTCTTATAAATAAATCATATTGTGACTCAGTCATAATAGTCTTCACTCTGTATATGCTAAGTGAACTGGTGGTGTTGTACAAATTAGCATGTGAAAGGGAGGAGGCTACTAAAGCTGCAGCCTCCCCTTGTATTAGCTAAAGGTTATAGAAACTTAATTCAAAAGAAAATTTACTAAAAAAAATAAATAATAGCTGCAAAGAACTTCTTTTTTTCTCACAACTGAGAATGCTGACAAAATTAGTGCTAGCAATGATAGGAATCAACACTTCCTGTTTCTGTGTTAGCTTACAGAACTGCTAGCGGTGCTAACGCAATAATATGGCGATTTAAAATTCCCACTATCGTCTGGTTTAAAAGTAAGCCAAGAACTTGTGAGATCGTACGGTTGTTGATTCATTTTGCTATTTGACGACTTCTACTCAAGTGCTGTGAGTGTTCAGTAGTTTTCATTATCAATGTGTCTGAGGTTTTAGCTTAATTTTCATATTCACATGGAGAAAAATGAGTAATAGCTTATGAGTAACGTTGTTTCAAAGAAATGAAGGGAATTTCATGTTTCAGAGAATGATTTTACAAAACGGTCATAGAATGAATTGAGAAGCTGACCGACTTTAAGTCCTGATTTCTAACTGAATGGTAACTGGTGGCTTTGGTGACGAACTCAGCAATGTAATCGTTTTCCAAGCAGTGAACAGCAGAGCTGGAATCAAGTCTCAAGTCTCTCCACCCAAGTCCCAAGTGTACAAGTCTTGAGTCAAGTCCTAGTCCTAAGTTTTTTCTTCTCTTGTCTATGTTTAAATTTCAAAAGGACATTATAAATAAATTAATTGATGTATAAATAAAATTATCTTGCATAATAGTCTAATTAAATTAAAAATAATAAAGATAAAGAACAGGGGATATTAAACATATATTTTTGTCTTTGAATTGTTCTCTACAAAGAATTCATAGTTGTTTATCTCACAGCAAAGTCGATTATGCAAAGTAATGGCCACACATTTATGCCAGCTCTGTCATTCTGTCTATAATGTCCATGCAGCCTCTGGCGCCACTAATGTCACCATCTACAGACTTGTGATTAAGAATCTGCCTCAGACACCTGCTACGGAGAGCGCCTGAATATCATGGCATGCTAAATAGTAGCCTACCCATTGTTTGGCTGATGCCATGTGGAGCTTTTCTTTTCTTTCTCCAACTTTGTCCAGACCTCCTTGGACAGTGGATGAGAGAACTTCAGCAGCGAAACGCTGGGAAAGGTTTTCCTGGTGGTAACAGACACGGTTCCATCGTTGGACGACTGCTTCTCTTTCCATGTGAAACACTTTCTGTTTGGTAATTTGATTTCATCAAGCTGAAGTTGTGAATTGGGTCTGACTGAGTTTGGAGTCACTTAAGTCTGCACTTTTTATGAACAGACTCTTAGATGTGGAAGTCGTTTCTCCAGCAAAAAGCCTCAAAGTTAGCGATGTTCTGTATCGGGGAAGTGTTTAAAAATGAAGTTAAAAAAAGTACAAAATGTTACGGTTTTTACCAGTGTTTTCTATGGAGCCATGCCAGCTCTTGGTTTAAGTTACTACAGCAGAAAAGGAGACCTTGGAAGGCTTTGGTAAGTTTACCTTTTGCCATGTTTGCCGTTTTGGTTGCTGTTTCGGACGTCACCAGCCCGGGTGATTTACTGAAAGAGCAAACATGCACCTGGAGTTGACAGCACAAGATAACAGGAAGGCTGAATTTATTCCAGAAAAGTTAATTTGTTTTATATCCTTGAACTTTCAAACTCTGCAAGTTATAAAACATGTAGGCTCTGGAAACGTTGGCAGCCTTTTTGTGAATCTCAGAATTAAAGTAAGCATAATTATTCCCTAGGGAATTCACACGGCTCACTGTGAGCAATCTTAACTCTGCTATAATTACTAATTAAATAAAAGACACAAAGTGTAAATTTATTAATCATTTTGTCTTTAATTTTTAAAATCAGCAGAAGAAAGCCTTACAAAAAACCAGAGTTCAGTAATTGGCCACAGAACTCTGATCGGTGAATCACTAAAGGCGTCTTGCTGCGTGCCTGAATGCGTATATTTGTGGAATAAAAAGGTGTTTGCGTAGATTTAGCCCTCGTCAGGGAATCTGAACAAGCGGGATTCTTGTTCTGACACAATTAACAAGTCGTTTTTAATGACTTGTCTACAAATCAATTTCTATTCTCTGTACGCATTTGAAATATATATATGTTTGTTCTTTAGCCCCCCAAGTCATTTTTCCTCTTGACAACAATTTTCTTACACGTCTGTAACGGGAAAAACTGCTTCAGAAGTTTTAGTAGAAAATCCACAGAAGCTCTCGTTGCACACCTCCACTCTTCTTTCATTCCCTCTCCTCTCCCTCCGCCATCCGTGTTTCTTTCCCTTGCCTCCTTTTTCTTCGTACGTTTCCTCCTCTCCATCTGGGGGTTCTGCTAACTTCTTTTTTTGCCTTTGTCCTCCCCGCACCTCATTTGTGTAATCACTCTCTTCTATTTGTTCGCTCCCCTCCTCCTTCCTGTTCCCGCTCCCGGTTTCTCTTCCCTTTTTTTTTCTCTTTTTTTTTGTCTGTCATAGCTGGATGCGGGCGCAGTCATTTGCCGCTCGAGTCTATAGCTGGGAGCTCTCTCGCGGAGATAGATGCCTGCCTATGAAAGACATTTGTTTCCTTTACTGTCACTGTGCAATAATCAGCCTCGCTAACGTAATCAACATATTGCCCTCGCAGTAAATACAGCTGAGCAAGTGGGTCTTGTGTGCTTTTGGTGTGGGCATGTGAGCGTAATGTGTGTGAGTATAGTGTGAGTGAATTGGTTTTTGTGGAGGGATATGTCTCTCTTTTTCTTTTTTTCCTTCCCTTGCTGCTCCCCCCCCCCCAGCGTCTTTGTGTGTACCTGTAGATGTGGCGGCGGTGTCTTTTTTGCGCGCGCCTTCTTTTTTGGCAGCGCAATCGCGGGGCTCTTATGCATGTGTACGCCATGTGACGGAGAGAGATGATTCTTGGTGAAAAAGCAGTTTGTTAGCGAATTAGAGTTAATTAGCCAACTTTCAGTTCCCAATGCTGTAATTGGGCCCATTTCTCTCTGTTTCCTCCAGCTGGCGTCTCTCATCCACTGCGGAGAAAGGAGGGGAGAGAAAGAGTTGGAAAGAAGCGGGATGTGTCAGAGGAGTTGGAGGGAAAGGGACGGGGGCAGGCGGGAGGTGGGGGTGGGGGGAGTGCTGCCTTACATGTCTGTAGGGGTCTGTGGAGTGCGAGCGAACCTACCCCCTGGGGTAAAGGAAACACTTGCGCTGGGATGAAGACAGTAAGATGTATTAACTGATGATAATGATGATAGGGAGGCTGATGGGAAGGAAAATGGGAATGAAAATGGATGGAAAAAAAGAAGTGTGAGATGAGGGTGGAGAGGAAGTGCAGAGGGAGGGGAGGGGGGTGAAAGTGGGGAGGGATGGTGACAGAGATATTGAAGGATGAGAGGGGAGGCAATAAAATCATAAAGCCATGACAAACTGATCCAGAAGAATGCACAGTGGAGCAGCGGTTTGTGGGGCCGGTATGGACCAGCTGCGCTCCAGTCCAGTTATAACCCGTTTTCAATGGAGACGCTTTAGAAACGGTGCCTAATTATGTATCAGTTCTTTGCATTTTGACAAGAAACTCCCCCTTGGACTGGAAAATTACTTCCAGAGCTGCAACAATCCCTCGCTTGCTCCTGAGAATGAAGCAGCAGAGTGTAACTACATTTATGTCCACCATTAAAATGTGGAAGAAAAAAAAAAGTCGGTCTTGTCTAACTAATCCAGCAAAAGAAAAAAAAAAAAAACAACAAATAAAAGCAGTAGTACAAGCAGTTTAAACTGCATGCATAAGCAGCATTTGCAGCTGCACTTACAAACATTCAGTGTTTAATATCGTCAGCTTGCAGAGTAAATCCTGTCATAAACTCTCATTCGTAATTGTGCTGCAAAAGGCGTTTACACATGCTGACTGCTTCTGCGAGGCAATATGGGACAAACACTGCAAACTGTGAAAAGAGAGAAACTTCTTGATCCCTGACAGAGGTTCACAATGAACCAGTGGGAAACTCCGGATTTAAAAGATCAAGTCTTTCTAAGCAATTCCTAACTCTGGAATTTTTTACTTTAGTCCACATTAAATATATAAAAATAAACATTATTTATTAATTGGGATTTTATTTAACCTAGTGGCGTGATTGTAAGGTAAAAGAAAAAGAACACGTTGGTTTCAATCATTTTCATAAATAAAACACTAAAAAGTGTAGGTTGCTTTGAAATTACGATCGTTGAGGCAAAGTACTTTGCAAATCCGACTTCTGCTGGAACGTATATCTGGAAAGCTTTCTGGCATTATGTAATGAGCAGCTTTGCGTCTTTAGAGATCTTAAGAGTCAAATTAGATGGCAGAAATACTGAACATACATTCCAAGGTCTTGCCAAAGATTCTCACTTGGATTTAAGTTTTGCACTCTGACTGGGCCATTCCAAGACGTGAACATGCTTCGATCTAAACCGTGCGGTTGCAGCCCTGGCTGGCACCGTTTTTGCAGCCTCCCTTCAGGATCGCTCCGAATGTCAGAGTGGAGGCGATGTGCGTGGGGTTTTCCAATATATACATATTGTTGCATGTTGTTTGGCTTCCTTACAGTATGCTCAAGGTCATGCAAGTGTGTTGGATGTAGTGTAGTTCAACTTCTATTTGTATTAATTCTTATCAAATATTACAAAATTGGGCTGACGTGCATTTCACTAATTACTCCTATTCACTAATCAGGCGACTTCTGGATGCAAAGGCAAATTTTGTTGCTCAGTTTCGAAGAATAAATCATCTGGACTTGGCACTGGAGTGCAGCACAAGTGCGTTTCATAAGTGTAATGGAATTCCTTTCCCTTTTTTCTTTCCAGTCCATCCCTTTCTCTCGGCGTAAGCCCTAATAAACCCAGATATGCCAAGAGGAAAATATTTAAAGAAAACAGCGCTGCAGGCTCCGGTTGAGGAGAAACGCTTCGCGTGAAAAATGTTGAGGAATGGCGGAATGGGAAAGAGGCGAGGGACTAAGTGAAGTGAAGGAGCGATGAAAGATGAGAACAGAACCTCTCTTGGTAATGCGCTGTGATGATCAGTAGAGTCTAATGAAGGTGCAGATGTCCCGCAGGAGTCTTGCGCAGTCTTGACGACCACTGGGAATGGCAATTAATCCGCTATGTACTGAAGGAGGATGCACGTGCGCACACACATTGGCTGACACACACGTTCGGAGACAACATTTACATAAAATGTACCCCAGGCTCACTTGCCATAGCCCATATTCATACACGGAGCAAAACTATGGTGCGTTCAGCCATATTACACTTACCATTAGACTGTACAATATAATGTAAATGGCTTGCAGAGAGCAGCATTATGCCCACTTATTCTGTACCAGCATCAGATGGAATGGCTCGCTGTTCAAATGATTGCCTTCATTGTGCGTGCAACCTCCCAGAACTCCCCAAAACACAGACTTATTTCTTTTTCTTCCAATTCAAACCGCAAAGGAGCTGAGCTGACCTATATTTTGCATAGAAGCACTGCGTGTATGCGTGTGTGTGTGTATCTTTGCAAGTGGATCCCTTTGTATTGCCCATGTGGTTATTATCCGATTGGTACTTTTATCCCAGCTGGTTACCTGGCTTAAGTAAACAGGAGATGGATTTGAAGTGGGGTGGGGGGAACGAGCCTCAGGTGTACGAAGGGCCTGCACTGCGGATTAACGGTCGTCGCGTGTGTACGCTGCGGAACAACTGCCTTAAGAGCCGGCCACCGAGGGGCCCCGCAGTTATGTAAAGATGAAAGGATAAACTGCTGAGACAGGAGAGTGGAGCGAAATGGACAGAGTGCGAGATGGGGGAGGGGGAAGCAGATACGGCCACATTTGTGTGTCTTTACCCAGGCAAGTGTGCATGAATGAGTTCGTAAATGCAGTGTGTGAGTGTGCGTGCGTGCGTGTGTGCTCAGTAAACGTTACAAGCCAAATACGGTTGGTTTGCCCTCTTCTGAGATAAAAGCGTGCGCCTCTGTACCACTGGGACCGCAGTGTGATGGCACTACAAGACTAAAGCTGACAAACGTGGTTACTGAAAAGACACACTGTGCTGTGGTATTGGCAAAGGAGGGACCAGCAACCTGAAGTGATGGGCGGATGACGTCAGATCTGGTTCTGACTTTTTGCACCACGGGGCCCTGAAAATAGGACCTCTTCTCCTCCGCTCCATCCTCTTGTAGTTAAACAGAAATGCGTACAAAGTTTATTCCTTTTCTTTTCTTTTTTTTTCTATTTTCTCTTCTTTCTTATGCACTTCTTGTTACTGTGCACTATTTTATTTTATATTTGTATCATGTTCGAATAAAATTTCATTTCATTTCATTTCATTTCATTTTTTTTTTTTTAATTCCTGCACGTCCCCTTCCTCACGAGTCGAAATTGCCTCGACCTTTGCGTGCGTGAACCGAGATTGTTCCGTCTTTGTCCTCATCCTCGGTTCTTCCTCTGTCCTGCTTCTTCCTAATGCGCGCTGGAAATTATCATTTATTTTGTCTGCGCCGCATAAAAGACAGATGAAAATACCACTCCGCCTGCACCTGCATTCGCTCGCCGCACAAAAAAAAAAACCCATGAAAAAAAAAAAGTTATGAGTCAAGGTTGTGGATTCTGATGACTTTCTTTTCTCCCTTTTGAGATCCCAGCTTTATGATTTCTTAAAAGGAAAGAAAACAGACTTCAAAAGCGTATTCTCATTTCAAGGGCACGCTGTGTGTTACAAAGGACGGAATAAACCGCTTTGTAACGTACACACGCGTGTTTTGCAAACAGAAAGTCACACGGTGACGACGCAGACGGTAGAAGAGAAGAGGTGGCATCAGTTGTAGTTAAGGGAGTGGGGGGCGGTGGGGTCTTAGTTACCTCTAGGTTAATGATCCTCATTAATATTCGCTAATATACCCCGGGTAATGCAGTAATTAAAAATCTCATTCGACGCTTCCATCTTACATTGACTGACTTGGCTTCGTCCTACAAAGATTGCCACTCATTATTTGTCTCCTGTATCGGCAGCTCTCCCGGCGAAGGCTTTGAGAGATCAGGCCGAGCATTTGACTGGGCCGCGCGCCGCCAGCGATGCCTTGTGTGGGGCTTTTACCTGTGCTTGGTTTGGCACGACTGTTTATGAGCTAAAAAGGTTTTGCAGGTTCCTCCCCCGGAGAGTTGCATCACGTTTGCGAGAGAGTGTTTGTGCAAAATGGGACCGCAAACAAGCACTCCAAGATACACACTCGTGCATACACCTGGAAGCACAACTGCATGTTGAGTCCATTAGCACAGGGGAGTTCCATATTCCTCAGAGTCAGCTGATGTCAGCTGATGCAAGCTGTGTTAATTGTAAGACTGCAAGACAGTTGCTTTTCCCCAGCAGAAAACAATAGATAGATAGATAGATAGATAGATAGATAGATAGATAGATAGATAGAATGTCCCTTTTAATGAGCTCACATTTATGTTTTAAAAAACATAAACCATAAAGGATGTTACAGTCAGGTTGGAGCATCTTTAACTGTCCATCATTCATAACCACCTGACCATCTTCAACACTCAGTGCCGTGTTTCCAAGTGATTTCCTAAGCAAGCGCATTAGTCATATGGTTAAATCCCAATGCAAGCTCAGCCACCCTTAGCATTTAGCACAGAGTATCGAGTCGATCTGCTTTGGTGTATGCATAGAGTCTGCATAGCAAAACATAAGATTAGATAGTTTCAAGATTGGGTCATTGTTGCAACATTTATAAAACAAGGATATGCACAAAAACTTTGTAGCAGTGGCACATGCTACAAAGTGTTTTTGGCACAATATTCATGGAATCTGAATTGTCTTATGTCACAATAAGAGTCTAGTTTTGGCTAAGAGTAACTATAATTAATTGCTTAGGGCAATTTTTAATAAAACTTGTTATTTGCAGGCCACTTTCTTTTCTCCCTTGGAGAACTAGCAGTCGGCGTCGGTTGTCAAACTTGGGAAGCCTATAATTGCAAGGTTCCTTCTGCAGATCTGATATTACCCGTAACATTTGCTTTTTCTTTTTTGTTTCACTTTTTTGCTGCAGTTGGTAGCAATGTTACCTTGCAGCAAGAGAGTGGTGATGAAGGCTCCAGGTCCAAATCCTGGCCCGGGTTCTTTCTTTGCATATTCTCTCTCTATATGAGTTAGTTCTCCCCAGGTACTCTGCCTTCTTCCCACAGTTCAAAAACATGACTGCTAAGTTAATCGGTCTCTCTAAATTGTCCTGAGGTGTGAGTGTGTGCGTGTTTGCCTATTGCCCAATGATTGCTGTAGCTTCCAATCACAAATGGCCAATGGATGGATGTTTTCTACTGCCAGAACTTGTGCTGCTTTATCCGTATCGCAGAATCGGTATGTAAACAAGACCCAGTAAAAACTAATAAACATCTCACGCTAACCAATTATTCTCAGAGTTTAGAAATCTGGTAAACTTTTCATAACCTAATTTGAAGATTACATTTAAATTAGTATTTTCAGAACTTTATTTTTTTGTTGTTATTTTAACGTCGTTCGTTTGATTTCCTGTAGAACACTTTGGTCCGCCTTGGGCGTAAATAGTGGTATATTATTAAACCTGCCTTCATTTTCCTTGCCTTACTTCGTGATCTATCTTTGACATGTTTACCGTCAACAAACTAACCACAACGCTTTATCAACACAGTTTCAGCGTGTGTTTACTTATTAAGATCTCAAATTGCATGGCTCTCTCTGCTGCAGGGAGACAACCTGCTTTGGACATGTTTGAGCATAAAACTTTTAGCATGTTTTTGTTGGTGCGCTTGGTCAGCTCAGGCTGCGCCGCGGTACGGTACCGTAAAGCACGACGTCTACAAGGGCCGCGTTTCTTTTCTCTCTCCTTCCTTGCTTCTCGGAGACATCCGCACCTGCTCGGATGCCTCCAAACTCAGCCACCGTAATGAGTCCATGATAGTTCAAGCAGCGCGAGACACCAGGCGCTAACATGCAGAAGGATGACCCAAGGCGCAAAAAAAAAAAAAAGAGGCAGAAATTTTTGCCTGGAGCGAGCCGACTCGATCTCATTCTTGTTTGGAGTCGCACGGCGCTCAACAGAAAGCTAGTTACGGAGAACATAATGTGTATCACTGTGCCGTTCTCCAGCTCTCAATCCCTATTTCATGCTCTTACTATAAATAGAGACTGCAGAACATCAAAGGGAGGAGAGGATTTCTCTCGCAGCAACAGGCCACAGAGCAGTCATTATCCATTGGCTCGAAATGCATCATCTCCCTTTTGGCTGATCCCATCACAGAGGATAGCGGGGGCTGCTGCTCCGCTGTCAAGAGGAGATAGTGCTGACTCACCCGCACGCGACACACATTTGATTTACATCACGCCACTTCAGACAATTAATAATTGGTGAACTCGCGTCGATGCATATCAAACATTCGCAGGGCATTTCACAACACAACACCGCAAACCGAAACATCCGCACATCAGACAATTGTTCTTTAAATTGCTTCCATTCTTCCTCCTGTGGATCTCTTGCCCTTCGTTTCTATTTTCTTCTCTTTTTTTTTTTCAGTTTTTCTCCAGGTTTCGGTCACATTTTGTGCCGAACCATATTGCCGTAGCAACTGCAGCAATTGGCAAGTGGTTCAGAGGCGCCCTGCAATGTTCAATAGGTATTTATGTGGATACCTATGCTTGTGTGTGAACATGAAGGCACGGGTATCTATAAAGCCTGCTGTTACACTTTAGGCTTGTGGTTTCTGGAAGCCCTCGAGTTTATAATCCTTTTTATGAGCAATCCCATATGCATTTGATTCTTGATGACTGTGTTTTCTCATGTTGGATGATTGCTTTGTTTTTGCTGGTCTTTGTCTTCCTGCTTTCCTCTGAATTGTGGTCCTTGTATCTGTATTTTCTCCCCACCAGTGAATTGCTGTTGTAGAGTATAATCAGGCAGTAAATTTAGGGTGTCTGTAATTGTAGTAAACATCTGATTTGCGCTTCAGTAACTAACTCTTAAGAGTTTATCCCTGGAAGTGTCTGGAGCGGCGCCACAAGCTTTTTGTTCTTGAGTAATTCTGGCCTCAAACTTTATTAGAAGTCTCTTCCAGCTTCATCTTAATCTCTGATTTAACGTTAATCATACCAGGGGTTTAAACAGACTTTTATTAAGATAATTCAACACTTTCATTTTGTTAATTTTTAAAATACCGAAAAGTGACAAATCTCTCCTAGAAAATGCCCACTGCATTATTATTATTATTATTATTATTATTGCTATCAGGCATTTTCTTCATCACATCTCTTAATAATCTGCATATTGAGTTATGGAAAAACTCCAAATATTCCATCCTCACTCAGATTTTTAAATCAAAATTATAAATGCTAATTTTCAATCTGGTATCTTAAAATCTTAATTATTTAACAAGCCATGTCAAAAGTTGCTGAAAGGTTTCTGTTTTGTTGTGTTCGTGTCGTCATTCATTCCTTTTTTTTCTTTGTGGTTTTTTGTTGGTTTTTTTGTTTTTTTTACTTGTCAACTTTCACGTTTACTGCAAGTGACAAAATGTGAAAGCTCTCTGGTCATAAATGTCATCTTGATGAAAGAAAGACGGCTCTCTGTTTTTGTTTTCGTAACATTTCAATACAGAAAGTGATTATAGTTATTTTATTTTCAAATAATAAAAAAGAGCTTATAAATATTTCACTTTAAAAAAAAATAGGTCCCTTTTGGCAAAAATGCACTCAAGGACATGATTGCCATACAAAACTTTGAACTGGGCGATAAATCTGAATAAATATTTTCAATTTGTTCTGACTCAGTCAAAATAAAAAAAACAAGAAAAAAAACAGACTCAAACATTCGTTTAAATGTTCCTTAGAGAGCGGCACATCAACCACGCGCTTGCAGTAGCCGTCACACCCAGCTCGTGTCTGGACATTCGATCAGCCTTCTTGGCAGTATCTGTAAAATGAATTTGAATGAACTGGCCTGTCCAGAAGCCTCATGTTAGCCTGCCTTGCTTGTTCTTTTCAGATGTATTTGAGGATCACTGGAGTACCCAGCTCAGTTAAAGTTTCAACCATCTGACCCAAACTGCGCCCCATAAAACAGGAAATGGCTACGAGCTTATGGAGCCACCCAGAAACCGACTCGATTTAGCAGCTCCCCTCAGTGTAAATCATATCTGGAGGAAAAGTTATGGTCAGACAAGAAAAACCTTGATCTTTCTGCCCTGGCCACAAGAAGAATGTGGGTATCTGTATGTAAATTGGATCAATTTGTTTTGTAAAGTTACATGAGGTAGCCATTATTGTGATTTGCTGCTATGTGAAACCGATAAACCCATGTAAACTGAACTGAATGTGTGGAGGAGCCAAGATGAAGGTTTCAAACCAACAGACAGACTATTGATTGTCAAACATGGTGGTGGTGGCATCATGCTGTGGGGCTGTTTATCTGCTAGGAACAGTGGGAAAATGACGAAGGGAGAACATTTTTTTTACTTTATCTAAAATCAACAGCTACACACTTAAAGCACAATTGAATGTTCATCTGGATGATGGCCCCAAGCTTCCATTAGATCAGTTTTTTTCTGATTGGATAAAAGCAGTATAAATACCATTAAGCTGCTGAAATGGCCTTCCAAAAGCCCTGTTGAAAACGTGTGAAATGTGCTTCAAGGTTGGATCGGTGCCTAGAAACCCAACCAATTTAATTTATTTTTGCTAATTCACTAGGAAAGGAAGAGTGGTGTTATTTTTGTGTGACGTTATGTGCATCTACAATGAATCTTTTGGCCCGCTACGAGACTTCTTTTCTGTGTTGGAACTGTGGCAGGCTAGTTAAGAGATCTGCGTTAAAAAAATAAAATAAAAATAAAAAGCTGATGTGCACAGCAAGTTTTTTTTTTTTTTTAACACATGCAAACTAACACAGAGACCTTTATACACCAACGTTTCCCTCCCCCTTCTGTCCCCGCGCCTTTCAGCCATTAGACAGCTGTTCAGAGGTAATGGAAGCTTCAGAGGATAGGTGCCTCTCCATCTGCACCTTGGGTTGAAGGTCTTTCCGGTTTATGTGTTCTCCCGCGCGCCGTACGATGTATGCGTCCGTGCGCCATTAGGCGAGTGTGTTTGCTGAAAAGGCCCGTGCGCGTATTTTGTATTTACGGGAGAGGAGGCTATTTTCGTTTGATTGTTTTCAATGAGGGTCCAACGCGTAGAATCCATAACAATACCATCAATCCTCAGCGGCAGCAACAACATGGATGTAATTTATATGGTAATGCAGCCACCGCGGTTGCCCCGAGTCACACAGTGGGCATCTCCGACAGTGGACAGCACGAGTGTGCCGTGGCATCCCAATGCTGTAGCAAGCTGCAAAAAATATAAATAAGAGAGAGAAACGCACACACACCTTTGCATACAACAGGGAGGCATGTTTCAATTAACACACGCAGATAGATCGTGGACTGCATTTGTCCGCCGGGGTGTAAAGGTTGAGTGTACTGCTTTGTGTCAGGTTTGTCCTCCTTATTCCTTTTAGCGAGCTAAAAAAAAAAAAAAAAAGATAAAGACAGACTCGTGAGTGAGGAGCCAGGAGACAAACATGAAGAACATCCTGGAATATTACAAAAAGGAAAAATATTTTTTAAAAATCCCATTTTACTGCAGCACATTATTCACCTTGATGAATGTACACACACATCTCATCTTAATCTACGTGGATACGTTTTTGCGTGTGTAAAAAGATCTTGCAGGCTCTGTACAACGACTGCTAATGAGGCCAATTCAGACTTGGGAAATGAAAAGAGGAGCAGCAGTTCGAGTCAAATTTCAAACTTTTTTTTGTAACAAAGCTGCTAATGAACAAACTAAGATGTACGTAGAAGAGTTTGAACGACGATGGGTGAGCCTCGTCACGTCTTCGCTGAGCAGAACTCGACAGGCTTCTGTTAGTGAGGAGGTGAAACCCAACGTGACTCATCCCACCCCGATCTAAATGAATGGTAGGAGGCTAATTCGCAGCAACAGACCTTTAAAAGGCCAGAAGCTTTTGGATAATATGGTAATTAAAGAGTTGCTTCTTTCCCCAGATACTTGTCTGAGTCATTTCACGTCACTGCTAATGCCTATACTCGTTTTTTTGTTGTTGTTTTTTTAATCAACAGAGTGTTGCCGTTTCATTTGCCTTACTGCCACACAGTAAACACGTTGATTCCTGCTGGCTCACTTTTTTAATGAAGATTTTTTTTTATGTTCAAAGTTGAAAGTGCATCTACAGGAAGTTCTTCATATTTCCACAAAGATCAACACAAACTGTTAATTAATTCCAGCAGTAGAAAATCTGTCGCCCCCTGATCTTTGAGGCAGAGTGGAAAAAATATGTAACCATGGTATTCAGCGTGTCCTCTGATAAAACGCCATACTACCTTCCAAGAATTTGTAGCAGCCTTTGCTTTTATTTTAAAGCATTTAAGTCTTGTTTTTATCTTCAGAGTGAATTCCACGTTGCTGTGCTCACTGGGGTCATTACCTGGCAGGAAACATGTCTGGTTTCATGCTTCGGATGTTGTTAACGCAACATTTAAACTTTCTGTTCATCAGTCCTCAGAGATCCGAAAATAACGTTCCGACTGACCGGATCAGACACGTATCCGAAAGACACGCAGACCGCCTTCGCCGCTTATGACTTCGGCAACAAACGGGCCTTATTAAGCTACAGAAAGCTCGCAGGTAAAAAAAAAAAATGAAGGACTGCTTGAAGGGAAATCTTAGAGAATTCATGGCTGAGATGACGAGTGTCAGACGTGGCCGGCAGAGGCGACGAGCCTTTTATTGCTTCAAAAGATGACCTTGGCATGGATCTCAATTGTACCCCTTCCCGAGGGCGGTGTAATTAATCCCCTTTTAATTTAAATTACAAGTCTGGCTCAACAATTATGAGGGCAACGTTATCAAGATAAGATAATTATAGCTTTGCAGCGCAGTGATGCTCTTGGTTTTTTTGTTTAGTGACGTTTCTCTGATGCCTTCTCCTCGTTTTGCACTTACAGCTTATAGCTAAAGTTTTGCCTTTCTCTTAAGAGCAAAATGACGAAATGGTGCTTTAATAACTAAAGATTAATAAATATGTTGTTTATTCACCAACGTGTGCCACCGTCGAGCTTCTCATCTCTCCTGTTGTCAAAAGAGGCAGGTCTCGATAGCTACGTTTTGTTATTTTGTCTCAAGTCCCTGTATCTTAAGTGTAAGGCAGTAAACTGCAGGCTAAAAATGAAAAAAAAAAAGATTGCTAAAGTGAACCACTGACAGCTGAAATTGCTGGTTGTACCTAATTTCAAAACTGACCGAGTTATCTCTACACTTTAATTTCTAAGATTTAATTGTGTACGCCGATCATATTTACAAACCTTAGTTGTCTCTGAGTGAAAATCGCTCAGTAACTCGACTAGAAAGCTGCTCTTAGAACGCTCAAAGTCAGAGAGGCAAATGATGTAATGCAGAACAGAGAGCACCGCGAAGCTGCAAGTGTGGATAACACCTTTTTTTTTTTTTTTTTTTTTAACCTATTCAAAGGAAGGCATCTTGAGCATCAGCTCAAGGCAGCCGGTGTGCATGGAGGATCTGCCTGTATGGGAAGTTGGGGCCCCTCTAGTTGCACAGCAATGAATTGATGCAGGCGAGATGAAAGAGAGGAGAGCTCCAGGCGAGAAGAGGATCCCAGACGCTCTGTTACACATCAAAGAAAGAAGAACCGGCGATACAATCGAGTCTTTGGGCTTCCAGTTCAACTTTATTAATTAAAATGCGTCTGCTGAATCATGCGCCCGGCCGTCCCTTCCCTTCTTTGCTCATCGCGCCTCTCGTTTACCGCCACCGAGCTGATTACGGAGGAAAAGGCACAAAGCGAAGGGACGAACGAACGTGAGCAAACGAGCACTGGCGTTCCTGCATAGGAGGCGGCGTGCGTTTGTCGTTTGCGCATACAGACACTGCAACAACAGGTGTGCAAGACTCACTGTTAAATCTGCTAAATAAAAAAAATGGAAGAGAGAGAGAGGGGAAAAAAGAGAAGAGGGGGAGAGTGACTGGACTGTATAGATAAACAGAGAAAAGGGCTCATTGTGTCAGCAGCTGTCTAAATAGCCCTCAGAATACCACGCGGCACTAACACACACACACACACACACACACATGCGCGTACATATATAGTTAGACTCGCACACACTGACTGACAGCTCCCCCTCAGTCCAACATCTGTGATGACAGCAGCCATGGTAATGAGCCTCTCCATGTGCCAGTGTGGGTATGTGTCTTCTCCCTTCCGATGCTCTGCTCATTCAATCATTTCACATCAGCCTTATCATGTTGAGCCCCAGCAACCCCCATCCCACCTCCACGCCCTCCTGATTTCGACCATATTATCTTTGGAAGGTGCACAAGTTGCAGCTAACACAAGAGCAACGGCGAGAAAAGCCTCGTGGCGGATCTGGTTTTTGTCATCCAGGTGCACTGCATTTTAAAGAGAGGTGTGGAAGAAGAAGAAGAAGAAGAAGAGGGACGGAGCGTGGGGTGGGGGAGAGATGAAGAGATGATGAATGACTCTCGTTAGAGGGGTAATTTGTTTCTCCTTGTCTGACTGGGCTCCAGCTGTCGCTCCATCCCTCGCTCTACTCTACTCTCCTCTCTTCGGCTTAGTGCTCTTCACCTCAGCCAGATGGGCCGGACGGATGGACAGATTGAGCCAGGAGGGAAGGACAGGTTTGGGAAAACGAGAAGACAACAAAACGAGGAAGGGAACGACGATCAGGAAAGCACTTGAGCGAAGCAACAGGCAAAACCGACTCTTCCCTGACCGAAGCTGGGGCTTGCTCCCCAAACTGAGGACGATTATGTTTCACCGTCGAATCAACAAGGGGATTCTGGTGCTTTTAGCGCGGTGCTACAAACTCTGATTTCCCCACCCCATGATACACTTCTTTTTTTCTTTCTTTTTTTTTCGCACCAATCAACACTTGCGAGAGAACGGCGGGTTCTGAGAGCGAGAGACGCCGGGCAACGGAGTGGAGGCCCGAGAGCTTGTATACAGATGGCCGGGGAGGCGGTTGAAGGATGGCGGTGAACAAATTGTCAAGAGAACCCAGTGAGCTCATTGCCAAGTCTTTGTTCTAATAACACAAAGCAATTTTCACTGACCTTTCTAGAAATGTAGCGGGCAGAAATGACTGCGTTAAGGATGCCCCACAGCATAATTGCTAAGGAGATTAAAGTTCCCTTAATTGCTTTTGGCCAACTAGTGCAATTTTTCCTTTTTTGTAATTAAAGTGATTTAAAATATTAATAACTACAGTCGCATACACATAGCCTCGCCGCGCACAGGGTCCAGACTCACAAAGTTGTGATAAAGCCGAGCAACAGCAGTAAAACAGTCTTAAACAGAGGCATTTTTCATTGCCTGCTGTCACCAATAGCCCCATTACGGGCCGCGTGAAATATGCAAATAGCTAAAATCCTTTCCCAACACCATTTGAGGACTGAGTGATCAACTTTTTCTCCATGCTTGTCCATGGCTCATTCAGTTTTTTTTTCTCTCCCCCTCCCTCCTGTTTTCTCTTTGGTCAGCTCCCTCTTATTGCTTCCTCTAATGCTTCTCCTTTCTATTGCCAGAAGTATTGGGACACCTGTCCAAATCGCTGAATTAAAGCGTTCCGGTGACTTCCATAAACCCATCCGCGTAAGATCTAGGACCTAAGATTTCAGACGATGTTTATAAAAACGGATAAAGACTGGGTCGCTGTCAGGAGCTCGATTCAATAAGCTCATTAGGATGGTGGGTGGGGGGAGTCTAGAAATTAAACAAAGTTGAGGAAAGTGATAACAGAAGCAACTCTGCGACAAGGTGGAGTTCATTCTAAGGTGCGCAGCTCGCACAAATCAACAACTTTCTGCACAGGGAATAGCTACAGAACTTTTAAACGTCTTGAATCTTTGAGATAAGCTGAGAAACACCAGCCACACTCTACATCACAGGAAATGCGGTGCACAGTGTTCCAGTGCTGTTATGCATGCAACTATTGTACGCTGAAGCAACCGAGATGAGTTCTCTGGGATTGCAAACCGAGTTTAGGTGTGGGACCTTACCTGACTGCAATGTGCTAAGTTTTGGTGGATGACGGATTAGAGTTTGTATTTGCCCCATAGTTTCAGCAAAGAGGCATACCGAAACATCTTTTTGTTTTTTCATTTAAGCTCTTGCTTTAGAATAAGCAGTCTGGAGATGGCCTATCCATTTCCAACTTGAATTTGCACCAGAAAAATTAGACAAAGCAAAGGCCACAAAGATAGATGAACAAGTTTGGTGTAGAGGATTTGGACTGCCTTGAGCTCCACCTAACAGAACCTTTGGGATTAATCAGAAAGGGGACTGGAAGCCGCGCCTTCTCATCCAACATCAGCGTCTGACCTCATATGTGCACCTGGGAGAGTGGACGAATATTCCCACAAGCACTCTGTTAAACCCATGAACTCTCTGCGATGCCACAAGGTTAAATATGTTTCACCTGCGAAGTGGGAAAGGACAAACACACTAAAGTACATGCGTCAAACTCGAGGCCCGTGGGCCAAATCCGGCCCGCTGTAGCTTTTTATGTGGCCCCCCTAGATTGTAAACTGAACACTAAGTGTGCTTAAGTATTATTACAGTTTTTATCTGTTTACTGCCAAATTATATCAATCAGTTGAGGGACTGATTGAGTCCCTCGACTGATATATCATGGAATTATCATTTCCATGATAATTCTTAGGAATTATCATGGAAATCCAGACAAAATCAACAAATACCCGCACTTTTTTTGTGCTAATAATTGGGAGTTTATTTCAGATTTTTCTCAAAACTTGTCAAAAACTCTTACTTGTACTAAACAGCTGCCTCAGCTTTACTTGATGTCAGATTATAGAACGTGCTCCATACAGCGAGTAATAAAAAGTCTCATTTACCGTCACAAATAAGCACAAATATTGCACATATTTCCAAATTAGTACCACAAATATGGAATCCTGGAGGGACTGAAAAAATATTCAATAATATAATTTGATTTTAAGAATTCATGGATATTTTAACAGGTTACTGAACAGGCTTTATCAATACATTTGGCACTAGCGGCCCTTTAAGAGAATTCTTGATTTTGATTTGGTCCAAAATGAAAATGCATTAAATTGTATATGTTAAGGAATTCATGCCATTTAAGTTCATGTGTAAAGATCTGACTACACATTTGGCAAAGTAGTGCATCTTCCAGGCTGGCATCTTTATTTTCTTTTCTGCCTTCTCGCTGTTTTTGTTTCTTCTTTTCAGTATTTCTATATCTCTGTGTTTCAGTCTCTATTCCCTTAGATACTCCTGTGACCTTAACGTCTTCACACCTCCTCATCCGTCTCCCACCGTCCCTCCCTTTTCCGTCTCCTTTTCGCTCCTGTCAGCTCGCAGTGTTTGCTTTGCCACTGTTTATCCATTTTTCTCTGTTTGCTCTGATGAGATTGACCGAATACACACACACACACACATACACACACAATGCACGCGCAGACAAACACGCACATACCTAAACAGAAGACAAGGCGGGCGTCTCTCTGGGGTGCAGTTAGCGTGGGGCTGCGGATCGATCCTGGCTCTGGTTTCTGCGATGCAAAGCTCCAAGGTGGAGCGGCTCGGACAGCAGGACAGAAGCAAACCCGTCCGCCTCTGTTCCTCTCCAAAGGTTCTTCACAGAAGGAAGGAGGACACAGAGACCCGCGCGTGTAGATATGTCAGAGATTCATGTGTTAACATTTTGACTTGGGACAATCGAGGAAGGTAGCCAACAAACACGTCCAAATGTTTTGGTTCTCAAATGATGTCTGCATTGATTGTCCCTCCCTCCCTCCCACGACCAGGTAGTTTTTTCCTGATGCGAGCAATATCGCACAGTCATCTGGAGAGGTCCGCCATCTATCACGGCCCTTTGCAGATTTTTTGACTTCTGTCATTTCTGTCAATATTCAGCATGGCACAGCGAAGGCCGTCAAATTAAAATCGCTCCATTTCCGTATCCTGGGAAAGCATCAATAACGCAAAAAGAGGCGCTTGGGAAACAGAAGCTCCACTCAAGTTTTGCAACCTTTTCTTATCGCTCATTGATTCTCCGACTGATTTTTGTCTGACTGCGAAAAAAAACAAAAAAAACAAACAAAAGTGAAGGGTTGTCTGGGTGAGGTTGCAAATGAAAGAATAAACAATTGTGGAAAACTTATTGGAACTTCACAGGAAAAACAAGGTGATTTGAAAGCGTCACCCTCAAGCTATAATTTCAACTACAAAATCAGCAGAAGACAGAAGTTAGTCTTTGGTCGGCTACCTAATTAGTGGCTCTAATAACCCGAGTCCTTCAGTGGATTCGCTGGACTCAGTGGCCTCATTCTTACCATATTGTTGATTGATTGAGCTGCAAATATGGCAGCCATAATTATTCTATATTTTGAGCTGTCTCTAAATAGAATTTATTAGATTTGTCTTTGTCCTTGATTCCAAACCTTTGGAGAGTAGTGCGAATTGTCTCCATCCGTCTCTCTGGTGGATGGGACAACCTGATTGTGTCCATGCATCCCACGGCTCCAACTATTTAAAGACTCCACTGTTATTCCCTTTGTCTTAGCCACGTATATAGAGGACGACCGAACGGTAGATGAAGGTTCTCGCTAGCAATTCTTTCTCACCATTTGCGACGAAATGATTCTGTGTGAAATTTGACAGGGGAGACAACTCATGTTTGTGCTAACAAGGGAAAACGTAAAAGAAATCATGCTTAGCAGAGTTTTTTCTGTTTGTTTTTGCATTTGGTAATTGTGCCTTACTGGTGGTGTGTAAAATAAAGGAATGTTATTTGTCCTCAAGCAAGTTTTCCATTGCTTGCTTACGTGTCCAGTGAACGGGGAGTGGATGTCCCCTTGTGTTTGCTGTGAAGGTTAACGGAGCTACCAGGAGTCCTGCTTTGTGAATTTTTGAATATTTTTTCGTCAGTCCTCCTCAAATTGAGATGGAAATATAAAGCTTCACTTTATATAAAGATATTGAGAAGCGTTCGGGCCTTGTTTTGCTGTATATGAATCCAGTGACCGTTCGTAATTGCGGTGGTAATTACGGTCAGTCAAACTGCGCCCACTTAGGGGTTGAGTGCGCGCTTTGTCATTAACGTTTGCTGGGCCGAAATAGGTCGTTTGTGGGAGAAATCTGTTCACGAACCAAGAATATTTCTGCAAACAGGAAATCAAACACAGAGAGAAGCAGAAAATACAACACTGCGGCATTAGCTTATCGCAGTAAATCACATGTTGCGCATGTGCTGGGTAAAAAGGTTTTGTGTACCAGAAAGAGTGCCTGCTCAGGGTGACCTCCAAGTAGTAAGAAACCCCTGGTAAGAAGAAAGAAACACAATCCTAAAAATTTAATGAACATACCAGTGACATTGACTTTTCATTGGATCAGAAAAGAAAAGAACCAAAGACTGCCAATGTGTTTTATAACGACACTATTTCAAATCAGGCTTGTCAGGTTTTTGAGTTTGTATAGAGAATGCTTCATATTCCTGTTATTAAGGTCTGGAAAAAGAAAATTTTCTAACAGGTTCACTGAATGACTTGGTGTCATAAAAGCCGCATTGTGATTCTTGATGCTAAGTTTGATTTTTCTACTGTAGATCGAGCGGGTTCACATTGGAAATCTCTGATTTGAGCCAAACACAATCCGTAAATGTTCTAATTGTTTGAAACAGGAATCCTCTCATAAATTTCTCTCACTTCTCGTTTGATATTCATCTTTTGGTCTTTTTTTTTTTTTTTTTTTTTTTTTTTTTTTTTTTTTTTTTTTTTTGATTAACTGCCCCTTTAGAGGATTTCGCTTCTTACCCGTCAAAATGCCCGCATCTCATTTTGCCTCTGTGACCCTCATATCACTCAGTCATCTGGTTTGTCTAACATCTTCCTCTCTTCCTGTCCCCTCCATCCTCCAGGTCGCCCACTCCCTCCAACCTCCTCCTCCACCCTGCTCCCACCGTCCCTCCCGTCCTCCTCGTCCGCCCCTCATCACCCCTCCCCCGGTCCGTCCCCACCCATCAGGGAATGCCAGGTTCCCCTGCTGGAGAAAAACTCCACCCACTCCCACCTGGAGCCCCACCGAGATGACTCGTACCTGCTCCGGGCTCAGTCCGCCTCCACGGGTAAGCGAGTGCTCCAATCCACCACATTTTTTATTTTTTTTTTTAATCTGTCCATATGTTTTGTGTTTGCATTCATAGCCAATCCTAATCCTCTGTCCTTACGTTGTACCTCCAATCTGCAAAAAAAATAAATAAAAAATACCATGCTAATCCTTGCTTTAATAGCTGAACTGCTTTTATTTGCATTCTGCTAATGTGAGCATATGTTTGAAATGCTCGAAATCAAACAGAACGCTGTTTGCATTATTTATAAAATAAATGCGTTGAAGTATGTTTTTTTCAAATACCAATAGACTTCAGTCAAGATGTTTTCAGAACAATCTTTCAGCAACACAAGCACAAGAGGAGACAATGACGTCACAGTTGAGCAGTTTTACAGTGTAGGTCCAGGCAAAAGCAGAAGAACATTTTAGTTAGGAAGATGAAGAGGAAGAGGAGTTGACATTTCTATTAGAGCTGCTAAATGCCATGGCAAGTTCTTGACCCACACAAACTAGAGTTTTATTCAAATGTGAATGTGTGACGTACGATACAACACCGGAGTGTAAAACTGAGGAGTTGTGATGTCACTTGAAAATATGCAGTCATTTTTAAAGATAAAACCAAAAAAACTGCAAAATTCAAACTCAGTCCAAGTTGGAGTTTTACGTTGTTGTTTTTGTTGTTGTTGTTGTTTGTTGTGCTCATCTAACCAATTCTGTGCCTGTGGATAGAGCATCAGATACGCTAACTTTTACACAACAATCCAGCTCTGGGTTGATTTAACACAACAACTAAATTGGTTTGGATGACAAATGTTTTGCACTAATGTTGCCAGTATAAAAAGAACCCATAAGATGAATAACTGGTCATGTTGTATGTGGATTAACTTTTTTATTCTGAGTTGAATTTGGCCTTCAAGCTCATCTTATTAGAGTTTTAGGTTGGAAAACATTCTTCATGCTCAGTGTGTCGCTGTAAATTTGTATTTGAACCATTCATTCAATGGTGGATAAATCAGATGGAGACTTCTTTTATTTTTAATTAAATTAATTTTATTTAAACTAAAAACTAGCTTACGATGGAAGCTGTAAGGTACGAGTTGTCCCATCAGAACCACGCTTTGTGTTCTTTTAAATTTCAGAGTAACTGAGGCCTCATCTATTTCTACGTAGAGACTTTTACTCCAAAGCAGACTTTTCTGCACCATTATCAGCTTTTAACTAATTTATTATACTCTGCTAAATGCAGAAAGGATTTTTTTAAAGACCGGGTGACCCAAATCCTGATCTTATTGCAAAGAATAGACTAGGGATTTTTTTTTTACTTCTTTTTTTTTTAATCGATCCCAAAAGAACTGAACTGGATCCCGTTCTTTTATTAACAGCAAGTTTTGGATGTGATTTTGCATGATGCAGAAATCTGACTACTTTATTTGTTTAATTAGAATATTGCATGTTTCGTTTACTGTTGAATGGTACAAAAAGTTACAGTGCAATATATTATGATATGACCACGAAAAATGTTTGGACACCAAACTTTCGTAACCCAGGAGTATGTTGAACGAAATGAGTTGTTTTAAAGGTTTTATTGGCTCCAGTTGTCTTTATTTGATAGTTAATTGGGTAATGAGAGAAGAGGGAAGACATGCGGCAAAGGTCACCAGGCCGGGAGTCGAACCTGCGACAGCCCTGTTGAGGACTAGGGCCTCCATATGTGGGTTGTGCTTAACCTCTGCACCACCACAGCACCCCTGAAATGCATTAACTGAAAAAAAAGTATGTAAATTTGGGGGGGAATAATATATATATTTTTGAAAAGAAATCTCCTGAATATTTGCTGATATTTGCCTTGGCCTTTTGTGTGTCTCTTATGACAACTCTAAACAAAAACTAGTTGACTTTTAAAGGTATTTCCTTTTAAAATGTCGCCCCTGCCACCTTTTAAAACCATCACCTGAAAAATAATGATGCAAGTTAAGGCAACCCTTTCGCTCCGCAGCACGACACAGACGCCAGTGAGCTGGTGTGCTTGTTCTTATTTTGCATATGACATTAATAATCCATCAGAAAGTGAAAGGTAAGGGGATGATGAATTCTAAGCGCCATGAGGAGGATCAGCGTTGCAGAGACAAACTAGTTACTTTCCCTGGCTCAGAGGGTTTCAGGTCGTCACCAGACTAGCTCTCGTCGGTTGTTCCAGGCACATCGGCACCTCGCCGCGGCTTTCCTGCCTGGCACGCTCAAACGCGCGGGCAACACATCCGCAGCGACGACTCCGTTCGCCATTACGAGCGTTCATCCTTAAACAAATTGCGGGCCAACTTTCGGGCTCTCCACCTCCCCTTTCCCGCTCTTCGCCGTCGCTCCTCCGTCCCTCTGTGCATCTGCACTTGTAATCAGCAGATATATTTAGCAGAGGCCTGATGGGAGGGAGCGGGGTGGGCAGAGAAGTCCTAATGTGATTTTTGGTGGAATACAATCTATTGTTAATGGCGTTAGGCTCTCCTTTGATCCAGTATAAATCTTCATTAGGGAAGGCCCGGGTCCCAGGTTCAAGAGCAACGTGATTAGGAGGCTTTTAAAATGACGTTACATCAGCCTTCTAATTGGTTTACTGTTTGCTGGGGCAACATCAATCATTAGCCCAGTAACCGCACAGCAAATAAATTCACTCTGCCACTGACACCCTAATGGCAGGCACTGGCAAAGTGGGAGAGTGAGGCTCACAGGCCTCAGTCTCTCTTCCTCCCGCTCCTGTTCGCATACACCCACACTTTGTGTTCTGGGGCGCTTCTTTCAGCATGTACACGCAGCCGGCGAGCGAAAGGAAAAGAAGAAGGAAAAAAAAAGAAAAAAACTTATAGAGAAGCACGAAAAGGAGCCACAAAGAGGCAAATGGGAGCAGAGATAGAGAAAGTCAAACTTTGACTTTTGAAGCTGTTTAATGAGACATCTCGCGTGGAGGAGAGAAGAGAAGAAGAAAAAAAGCAACAGGAGAGCGAGACGAGAGACATCCAAAGCACGGCAGCGAAAAAAAAAAAAGAAAAAAAAACAGGCAGAGAAAGTGACTGAAAAGGAGATGCATATGAAGTCAAAGATGTGGAGAAGAAATGGAAAGAAAAAAAACAGAGTAAACTGATGAGAGCTTAGAGAATGAAGGAGCGATATTTGGTTTGGAGGGAGAGCAACATTAAGATGAAATTGCAAATTGCCGTATTTCCCAGACAGGACTGCTGTGGATCTAATGGGTGTGGAGAAAGTTCTTGGCTTTGGGCATCCATTAAAATCGACCTAAATGAGTTTAGAGTGGCGGTCTGGCACTACATAAGCGCACCCTGGCATGTAAGCAGAGGCGG
>NW_006800005.1:2091972-2110577 GCF_000485575.1 Poecilia formosa | reverse complement strand
TGTGTGTGTGTGTGTGTGTGTGTGTGTGTGTGTGTGTGTGTGTGCTCATGGAGTGTTTGTTTTTGGCTGAATTTGATGACTCTTCTCTAGCGGATTATTGCCTCCTAATTAGACAGAGATGACTAGCCAAGGCAGAGGCGGATGTGTATGTATACCGGTGTGTGTGTGTGTGTGTGTGTTTGTGTAAATGTATGTCTTTGACGCCGACTTTCCTTTCATGCCTGTATGTTAATATGAGCGCATTCGTCTGTTTAGGATAAAGCCAAAAAAAGGGGGAAAAAAAGAAAAATCCATGTGACAAATAAGCCCCCTTTGTCAGCACGTACGAGTTTCTGAGTTTTCACCTCAAGCTCTCCTTCCCTGCTCATCCTCTGAGCTCTGAGAAGAATGACAAATGAGGAGCGTGTGACATTCTCTGACAGAGGACACAGGAAGCAGCGGCACATGGGAATATACCACCTTTAAACACAAGCTGCATAGCAAAAAGCGGGGAGGGAAGGTGCATGGCTGAAACAATGAAGCCTGCAGTTTGTTTTTTTCTGTCTTTCTCCTGAAGAACTACAGAAAGTTGGGATGGAGGGAAGAGCGGTTGCTTTATATCTGCTGAATGGGCGTTTTTGTGCGCACATGCGCGCACACACACACACACACACACACATGCATCCATGCTCTGTGACTTCTCTCTGTTAACCACAGAAAATGTCAATAAACAGTTTGCTCATCCAGGGCTGCAAAACAAACTGCCTCGGTTGCTTCCCGCTGCCAGCTGGCCACACACTTGCATGCAGACACAGACGCACACTGTGAGATTAATATGGTGCGGCGAGGCCCCCTACCCCCCCGCCCCTCCGACCCTCGCCTCACACTGAAAGTGTGTGTCTGTGGGCAAGCGGGGGTTTTCACGGGGAGGCAGGTTAGCAGACAGGCTAATGCTCCTCCGCCGGGCGAGGCGAGGCGAGGTGCTTCGTCGAATTGGCGAGAATAATGGACTTCCAGGGATTAGCCTGAGCCAAACGCACCGGCTCACTTGCTATATAGTCTCCACTGTCCTCCTCTTCTTCTTCTTCCTCGCCAGTCGCTGGGGAGACCTTGGACCGAATAAAGTGGGTCAGGCTTCAGCGGCGGCTCTTCGCCTTCCTCCCCCACCCCCCAACAAAAGGTGACAACAAAAACAGAGAATCGTTTTCTTCTTCTTCTTTTTTCACGACCAGAGTTTACTTTGCAGAAAAGAAGAAAGAGAGATAAATCAGGAATGAAATAAAATGCGATCTGCTTGGCTGCTCGCTAATTGCTCAATTTCCTTGTTGCATACTTGGTCTTTTATCAAATCGGGTTCCACGGTTCCTATTAGCCTGCCCGCGGGTTGAACTGCACCAGTCAGTCAGCTCATCCGACAGAGTCCTGGTTCAGCTCTCGCTGCGTTCTGCGGCCAAAACGAGCTGCGGTTTTATTCAGGGGCCTGTCAGTGAGCGCCGTGTGAAACCATTTGCCTTTACAACTTCAGTATGTTTGTGTTTCCTCCAGCAAGCTCGAAGGTTTTATTTATTTTTTGTTATGGATACATTTTTTCTTTTTTTTTTTGGCATACATTTTTTCCTGCTGAAATAATATTTCATACACATTTTAGAGCACTCAAAAAAAGTTATGGTGATCTAAGCTTCCACTAAACACTGAATAAGATATTTTATCTATTTTTGAAGTTCTTTGACGGTAAGAATAAAAATTGCGTCGATCAAATATCGAATTTTCTAAAGAAAAAAAAAGATAAAATTCCATTATCTGTGTAACAGTGTTCTGTTGTTTATAAAGTAAATAACAGTAGGACTTCCTTTCTTCATTCATTATTTACCCTCTGCAGGATTTTGATGCATGCATAATTGAACTCGGGGTTTTTTTTGTGTGTCAGCAAGTTTCATTTTTCTATTACATAATGTGATGGATAAAGTTTCTCCACTCAGAAATACTAAAGCAGTGCAGTTCCCCCTGCTTTGGCGCCTACCAGAGTCGGCCCAAGACAGAAGCAAACCGAGCAGCTGCTTGAAGCACCCACACTTACAGCTAAGCTAACAGGCCAGGAAGGAGAGTTTTAGTCAGCTGATCCATGGTGGCTTTGGAGGAGCTGCAGAGAGCCGCAGCTCAGATGGGACAATCAGGAATGTTACAGTGGGTTGAGATCAAAGGATGTTTGTATGTTTGAACGGGTCAAACCTAAATCCAATTAAGAATCCATGCAAGACTTTTACAAAACAATACATTTCTATGTGCACAAATGGTAAAAAGGGGGAGGGGGAAACATTTGTGATTGTAGAAAATTGTGTTTTTACTGTGTTAACTAAGGTGAGCTGAGTACAAATGCATAAATACTTTCAGATATTTAAAAATTGTAATTTTTCTTTCACTTAAAAAAAAAACTAAATTCTACTGGATTTGTATTTGTGTCAGCTCTAGGAAACCCGTTCAGGTTTGTGGTCAAAATGTGCCAAAATGTTCATGGCATCAGTAAACTGCTTGTTCACATTTAATATAGAAACATGTTTCAAATATTAGATATGAAAGTAAGAAAACCAAAAAAAAAAAAAGAAAAGAAAAGGCGTTCCATTTTTATGCTATTTGAATCGTGGCAGTGAGTGGGTGAGGGCCTTCGCGTGTGATGGTCTGCTGATTCCACGCCTGCAGGTGTGTGTGTGTGTGTGTGTGCAAGTTTTTTCCAGGCAGCTTTTTTTGTTGTTGCTGCTGTTGTTGCACGCATTGTTACTAAACAAATGTATTTATGGAAATGGGATGTGGCGGGAGCCGCTGCTCTTCGCATTTATTGAGGCGTTGTGCTTGAGCTGAAGTCAAGTCAGATTTATTTTTAAAAGGCTTCAAACAAACTAGGTTCATCCCAAAATGGCTTCAGATCTCAACGGAGGACACAAACAAAATGCAAATAAAAGCGAGATGAAAGGAAGGGAAACAATTCCCTCATGAAGAAATGACGAGTTTACGGGGAGGAGGAGCGGAAGGAGGGCACAACAAGGTGTAAAAATTTACAGCATCTGTCAGTTGCCTCTCTCTCTCTCCGCATCCATGATGCAGGAGACGGAGCTTCTTCTCGCAGGTGTTTTCGGCTGCAGGTATGTTCACGCGACGGGACGCGTGTGCACGCCTGGGCGTGGATCGCTTTCTCCCACGGGGATCTTTGCATGTTCAGACAGATGTTTTGGGACTCTCTTGCAGAGCAGAGGTCAGTTCCCCGCCTCTCTCTCTCTCTCCCTCTCTCTCTCTCTTGTCTTCCATTCGTCTTCCCCTCTTCTCTCCTTTCACTCGCATCTGTTCTTCACTGGCCGTGTTTGGTGTCACCTGAGTCCCAGTGGTGCCGCGGAGGAATCAGGTCATGTTGTAAACTGGTTTCCAGTGCAGCTGCAGTTCCGGTGGGAGCCCGCTGCCCCCTCCTCTCCTCCCCATCTATTCTAAATACTGCTAAAAGAGAAAAATGAGGAAGAGGCTCATTAGCACATGAAGAACTGCAATGCCTACAAACATTTTCCATATGTACTTCGATGCTTTTCTGTGATGGGACAAGACAAGGTGGCACAGATTTGACCCACACTGGACTTAGTCAGAGTAAATGTAAGCTGAGGATGCTTGGCTGAAGCTGTCAGAATGTCTCTACTTACACTAAAACTAGTCCTGCAACAACTTGAACCAAAGAGCCGCTCAGAAAGGAAGAAGCTGTTACACCAATGCTGGATTACAGTTTACAAATTCATTTTGAGTACATATTCTCTGGTTTAGTGAGACTAAAAACTGATGTTCTTTATGACAGTCTCATGTCAGTTTTATTATGCACATCCTTTCAAATAAAGTGTTACTGATAAGTCTGCTACATATTAATAAAAGTGGTGTAAATTTCTGTTTTATCGCTCTCAATTGTTACTAAATAGAAAAAAAAGGTGTTATCCAAACTAATCTAAAACAAGAAAGCTTTATTTTTGATGTTATATCAGACCTGAGGTGGGTAGAGTACCCAAATATTGTACTTATTCTACATATTTTAACTCGAGTGAAAGCAAAAAGTAGCTGCCCAAGAAAATACTCAAGTAGGAGTAAAAATATATTTTGTGAAAAGTCTACTTGAGTACAGAGTACCTGATGAAAACATTTAAAGACTACATCACCAGATGAATCAAATGTTATTTTAATCATTCATACAAAAATAATAATTACAAAATTACCTAAAAAAAATTAAGCTAAAGACAAAAAAAAAAAAAAATTGCAATTCAGTTTATTTCAAATTTCAAAACAAAAATTGCAGGTGTGTGTCTGGTGAATTTTTGGTTAAAACATGTAGAATAACCAGAAATTATTATTCAAGAAAAAGTAGCAATACTTTTCACTTCATGAAATTGAGTAAAAAGAGAAGGTAAAGAGTAGTAAAAATACTCTTACAGGTAATTATTTTTTTCCTAATCGTTTGTCAGTAAATACCACTCAACTCTGAATCGGTGAAAAATAAATGTGCTTTGCTTTTACCTGAGTTTGAGGCGTCATGTTGTGTTAATCTAGCTGAAAAACCTCAACAATTAAACAAAATGTCATGTGACAAAGAGGTGTGGATACTTTTCTCAGGCCCACTTAAATCTCGAGTTTATTTCCCCGGTGGGACTGAACACTCGGTGGGGTTTTGCAAAGTCGCCATCCTTCCTGCCTCTTTGAAAGCTTCGTGAAATCCAAGCAGACGGGCGTTCGGGAGAACGCAACACATCCGCACGTCTCTCTTCCTCTCACACAGCGTTGCTTTTCTCGTCTGATTCCAGAGGAGATGAGAAATGGAGGAGGGCAAGTGTGATCTCGCAGGTTGACGAAGCAGCCGCTTCGGTTGTCTTCGCCCCACATGTATGTCTGCATATGCGCGCTTACTCGGATCTGTGATGAGTACAAGGGAGGCGATGTGCAAACAAACAATCATGATGATGTATTCCACGTTTAGAAGTGCAAGAAGATGATGAAAGTGCAACATGTAGAGTTGCTGAAAGACAAAGAAAACTGTGTTGCAGAGCCCAGGATTGAACGCCAGCTGCAACATCAATAACTCTGTGTGTTTTTTCCAATAATGTAACATTTCTTTTCAGACAGCAGTGAAGTAAAAGCATGGACACTTTGTTATGACACTTTTTTCTTTCTTTCTTTCTTTTTCGTTTTTCCCCCCCCCCTTCGCTCAGGCGGTGCCGTGACAGAGTATGTTTCGCAGGCTCATTTCTAAGTCTGTCTGTTTGCTGTCAACAAGTTTGTGCAAACTGTAGCGGGTCGCATTTCCTCAAGCGTGGTAGGAAAGCCGAGCCTGAGCAGAGGAAGAAAAATCTTTGGGAATTTGCTGCAAATTTTCATGAGGTGAACATCCAGGAGACTTTTGATTTGTTTTCCATTTCAGTTTGGAAATGTGTGGAGAAAGTTTGGAATTAGAAATGTGTCTGTTTACATTTCTAGATGAAGAGAAATGTTTTTAATATATTTTTTTTTAAATATCCAGGTCTTATTTTCTATGTCGTTCTATTTTGAAGTCCTCTGTTAATTCTACATCCATCCATCGTTTGATGGATCCCTCTATCCATCCATTCACCCATCCATCCATGTATTCATCCATCCATCTATTCATCCATCCATCTGTCCATCCATCCAACCGTCCATCCATCCATGCGTCTGAATATCCACCCGTTCATCCATCCATTCATCCATCCATCCGTTCATCCATCTATCCATCTATCCATCCATCATCCGTCCATTCGTCCATCCATTTATCCATCCATCTGTCCATCCATCCATCCGTCCATCCATCCGTTCATCATCCGTCCATCTGTCCATCCATCCATCATCCATCCATCCGTTCATCCATCCATCCGTCCGTCCGTCCGTCCGTCCATCCATCTGTTCATCCATCCATCCATCATCCGTCCATCCGTTCATCCATCCATCTGTCCATCCATCCTCCTAATATTTCCTTTCCTTCTTTAAAGTCTCTAGTTTTCCACGTTACACATCAACAGACTAACGGCAGAGAAAATAAAAATATGTTTTGTTTATACTTTAAGAAACGACTCAGACTGAGGATTTCTGGCGGCATACATCAGAACTTAAATATCAGGGGCGTAGGAATCCTGTGCTGGAGTTGCTCTCTTTAGGTGCCTTTTTAATGGCGTACATTTTAAGCTAACTCAGGCCAGCTGTGCTCCGAGTCCGAGCCCATAAACAAAACGCTCGCTAAAGCCTGTGAAGTGAGGCAATTGTGTCGGGCTGCCGCTTATGCTGTATAGTATGTGGTTTATTGATTTTCCTGAGCAAACCACACACACAATGAAGATGGGCTCAGGCCCCCCCTCCTCCCGCTCGCCCCGCCCCGCTGCTGCTTTAGCGAGAGGGAAAAGGGAGAAAGGTGATGTGTGAATGGGTGTTCTTGTCTGAGTCATGCCGGTTTGTTTTTCAGCTCCCTCACTCAACAGTCCATTAGCTCATTGTTGGAGGGGGCTGCTATTGGATTCAAGCTGACATGTTCCCTCAAGTCTGAGAGCAAGAGATGAGGGCGCATGCAGCGCTGAGTGCTCTAATATTGTTCACACACACTCACACGCGTGCGTCCGCTTAGATGTGACAAAGAAACGCTGGGCAGGAAAAGAGGGGATAAAGGAAGAGGGGGGAGGAAGAGATGATGCCGGGGGGAAAAGAAGAATGGAGTACCGAAACTGTGAAAGGAAATAGGGGGAGATGAAGTTCTCACGTGTCTTTGTTGCTGCAGTCGTCTGTCGGCGTGAGTTATTGATTGTTTTGACAATATGACACCTTGTCTGAATGATTGTTGAAAAATATTGTATAATTGGGTGTTAATTTGCCCGAGAGCTTTATGTTTCACCTACATGAATGAACGCCTGTTGTAGAATAACAGGTCAGCTGTAATTTTGCACGTGTCCAGTTTGGAGAAAACAATCTCCTCATTCAGAATCCTGGTAAAAAAAAAAAAAAAATTCTGTCTTCCAGGGGCCGCCAACCACCACAGTCAGTCCACGCTGCAGCCTCCACTGCCGCCTCCACACAACCACCACAACCTGTCCCACCAGTCTGCAAACAGCCTGAACAGAAACACCCTGAGGGGAGGACGGAACCCCATTCACGCCCCGGCTCCGGGCACCGGAGATGGACCCACCACCCCGGAGTCGGTCCAGCTACAGGACAGCTGGGTGCTCAACAGCAACGTCCCGTTGGAAACCAGGTCAGAAGATCAATGTGTATTATTTTATTCTTCTGGGCGGGTTTTTGCTTCTGATGGGTCAACTAAAAACAGTAAGTTTATCAGGGGAATCAACCCTGTGTGGCTCTTGATCAGATGAATTTCAGCTTAATTTTTACTTATCACTCAGAAACTCAAAGACTTGATCATTTACTAGTCAGTGAAGGCACCTTATTGTCATTTTTTTAAATTAATTAATTAATTTATTTATTTATTTTTACCAAAAGCAATTCTTTTTAGCCTAAATTATCTTTTGGTAATAAAAAGAAAGTGATTATATTTGGCAATAAAATGACATAAGCCAACAATTATTTTAGGAAGGTAAGCACACTGACATCAACACTCTTCAGTGTGGATGCTGCCACTGAGTGGACAGAGCAAGTTTGTAATTATAGCAACCATTAGCATAGAGGAGGTGTTTACAAATAAATAAAACCACAGAAAAGGTCAAAAGAAAACTTTTTCTACAAGTTGAGAGATGCCAACTGTTCTGAGGCTGTGAAAGAATGAGAGAGAGTGAGACTTAAAGTAGACAACGGTAAGGCTGACTTTACAGCATTTGCTTTGTCACACACATGCTGTGGTGCCTCCTCTGCTTCTCTTGGAAATAATTAAAGTCCACTGACACTGCGAAGACAAGAATTTTTTTTTTTTGTTGCTATTTTTATATATTCTTGTAGTTTGCAAAGGGAAATCAGAATCAGAAGATTCACAAAACTGGATGTGAAACAAAAGCATTGAGGCCTCTACCGAATGCATTTTAGGTTCTTAGTAGGAAAAAAGGAAACAAAGTAAGAACTGTAAGAATACAGCAGCTGACTGTCAGCCAATACTGAAGCTCACACCTGATGCACACCTTCTATCAGTCACAGACAAAAAGGCGTTGTTTTCTTCTCACATTTTTTGTAATGAGTCTGGACCACATTTCATCATCATTAGTTCAAGATCTGAACTACTTATACTTTTCAAACCTAAGCCGAATAAACCTACTATTTATTAGGACCACTTTAGAATCAAACAAACGTTAAAAGCAGCAATTTATAGAACAGACAAAACTGGACAGAAATATTCTGACATTAAAGAGTCTTCAAAGCACAGGTTGTGATTTATCATTCTTCTCCTTTGTAAAAAAAAACGTAAAAGAGGGAAATCTTACTTTTCTCAAAATGTAGCTAAAACTAAAACTGTTTTTTTTAGCCAGATGTGTGGCTTTTCCTCTGGTATTAAGTTGTGACAAATTGAAGGTTAAAGACATTTTAGCTACATTCTGCTTTATAATTCTTCATCCAAACTGAACAAAATGTTGCCTAAGAAAACTTAAAGCCTCTATGTGGTTCTAGCAGAAACTGCTGAGGGTTAAAGCTAAGAGCTACTGTGACTCCAATTGGCAACAAAATGGCCTCATAGCAACACTGTCTCCTCCGAACCCTTCTGAACTGGCTCTCTATGTGCAAGCTAACGCTTTCTTTTTTTTTTTTGCCTTAAAATGAGTTTGCAGTTTGCACCACGCAAACGGGTTTATTGAACAGGTGAATTTGTATTCCGCAACGTCTTGGAGAAAGCGTTTAAAATCCAGCAGAGCCCGTGTTATAAAAAATTGAAAGGTGTGACGCAATTAAGATGAAAGCTCTTCTTTGAACTTCCCAGTCAATAATAATTTCTAACTATGCAAAGGAGGGAGCTGCAGACTCCGTGTCAGCTGCGGTACAAATCCATACCATTTAAAACACATCAGACAACACCGAGCTGCAAAGTTATCACAAAACTCCGGGAGCAAAGTTATGAAGAACGTGGCCCAAGCTGTGGAAAGGATGGACTGCGGTAATATGGCAGCTCCTGCTGCTCTTACAGGAAGTTATGTGCTTGAACTTTTTCACACGTTGTCATATTGCAACTGCAAATGTTGCTGTGTTGTTTGCAATAAAACAACAAAGAGAAGTGCAGATGTACTTAGCAAACCATTTAGTACATAAAGCCTGTGTTCATTTAATCCCAGCATCTTTTTAAAGTAACCGGCCGAGCAAGGAAAGAACTAACCGGGAAAGACACTCAAAGCGACTCTGTGGGAGCTGCAGAGATCCACAGCTCAGGTGGGAGAATTTGTGGACTTGGCAACTTTACATTGTGCGTTAAGCAGATTTGAATGAAGGTAGAGGATTATCGTCCAGCAGGACAGGAAGTGCCTCTCAGCGTCCATTCAGTAGTAGGGCCTAAATCAAAGCATATGCCTGGATAGGAGTGAAGCAGTCAAAGTCTAGACCTAAATCTAATTGAATCTGCCACGAGAACGGAAAACTATTTCGCAAAGAGCAAGGAGCTAACATTTACAGCTTCTAGGTATTCAACTTTATTAGAGAGACATGGAAGAAAAGAACTCTCTAATTGTACACTGCTTCGTTTTGGTCTATTGCACATGTGTCAAACTCAAGGCCCACGGGTCACAACTAACTACGTGGCCCTCATGACTCCACAAAAATATCACTTCAAGATAACAGTTGTGTGCTTAGATATGATTTCATCAGTCAAATCAAACCAATTACAATGTGAAAAGATTTTAATCTTACTTAAATTTAAGAAATATGCAGTGAAAGCTGTAGTACCTTAACAGTTTGTTAATGTTTCATCAAAAATGTCTGCCACAATCGGCTCTTTGAGGATGCTTCGAAATGAAAATGAGTCTGACACCCATGGTCTATCACATGCAATTATTTAGTAAATAAGCATTTTTTTTGTTGTAGCATGACAAAATGCTGTGCGTAAAACGGGTGCGAGACAAGTGGCCGCAGCGCCGATGATATGAACTCGGGGGTCAGGAGGGAAACCAAGAGGCCTGGCTCTCCTTTCTAACACCCAACAGGGTAATTTCTAAATGATTTACACAATTTTGTTCACAGAGGAACTTCTCGTACGCAACCCTCCGGATCACAAAAGGAAATGACTCCTGAGTGTGTCACTCGGAAGCACTCTCTACCCCATCACAAAGCCTGACACAAAAAAAGCTACGCATATCAGAGCTATTATGCATGCTACCTGGAGTGAGCTGGCAGGAAATACAAACCATTTTCACACACGCTACACGTGTGCCTTTGCCAGTGTACAAAGAACACTTACTGGGCAAACAGAGCATTCATGCGGGGTATTACTATTCATGAGGCACGCAGTTCGAGGGACGCTGCCGTCCTCCCTGCTAGCACGCTCGCCGCCCGTCTCTTAACGTTTTTAACTCTGCAAGCTGCGTAGCTGCGTTCCTCCTGCTGGGCACTGGAGCTTCCAGCTCTGATGGGTCCAGATAAGCTCCCCCGAGTGCTGGCCCCGTGCAGTATTTATGAGGCCGGGCCATGTTTAATTCAGCCACACTGATATCTGGCCTACGCTCAGCCAGCGCTGAAGCAATGTGTTGTTCTGCTTGATCGGCAAGAGGCACGGTGTCGAACAAGAACGCCTTTTAGAAAAGGAAAAAAAAAAAAAAAGATTCTCACAGTTGCTTATCAGGACCCGCGTTGCCGTGGGGACGTGCAAATCATTTGGAGACTTTTTCTTTCTTTTCCTTTTTTTTTTTACTTATTTATTCTCATTTTCAACAGCAACCTGTTCAGAACGCATTAAAATATCATACAACAGAAAAAAAAAAATAAGAGAACAACCACATTCGTACTGACTAAATGTACCATAATACACATATGAACAGTTTGTAAAAACAGCTGCATTAATCAGTCGCTGGTTTTAACTAAGATGTGAATGTACTGATCTCTCGGCATTTTTTTTTTTTTGCAAGTCGTTCCAATTTGTTGCCGCAAAATGAAATGAGGATCAGCCTAAGGATGTACGAACTCTCAGGTCCATCATAGTGATGAATTTATAAGAACATAAAATGCGAGTATCGTTGGAAATACTGATGAGTGGGCAAAGGTACGGAGGGGTTTTGCCATTGATAGTTTTACAGATTAATTTGTACCAATTTATTAATCTGCGTGAACGGAGCAGTGGCAGGTTTTACAAGTGAGCGTAGATGACAATGGTGCGCATTAAAAGGGATAGCAGTAACAAAACGGGTTACAGAGTGATTGATGACATCGAGGTTATGGAGTAGAGTTTCAGATACAGATTTGTGCATCACCATACATGTGGGAGGGTGAGTGGTGGCGGGCGGGATCTTACGAGGAACCCGTAATAATTGCTTGCAGTTCCAGTTTTATTTGCCATTCCTGCTGTCAGGAATAGTTCAGGGGGGGTCTCTGCTGAAACAAAACTGAAGTATGAATTACTTTATTTTATTTTATTTTTGTCCTTCCGAGGGTGTACATGATTGCCACGTCACATTGGCCCCGCTCCCTCAGAGGCAGTGTTTGTCCATGCTCAGGTGGCGCGGCCGGGCTTGGCTCAGAGCCTGCCGCTGTGAATGGAGCCCAGAGCTCCGCCCTCCGGCCTGGATCGAGCCCCCGCCGCTCGGTGGTCCTGGCTGCGACGGGGAGGATGAGACGGGAATGTCTGGAGCTGCTGGAGCTTGTGATTGGGTCGGAGCCAGCAAGGCAGAGCCAAAAAAGTCACAGCAAACCCTGCGCTGGCAGTAGGCGTCCTCCGTCTCATTATAACCGGCAGCTATAGGAAATGATGAGCAACCTGCTCGCGTGAGGGAGCCACTGCTGGTGATTGAGTGCGTTTGTGTTTACTGTGTGATTACATCCAAGCGTGTGTGCTCCCGGCGATTGTGACTGGCCCCCCTGTCGTGATCATATGTAAATCCTGGCATTTGATGTCCACTCGTTATGGTGAAAGCGTGCGTGCGTGTGTGTGTGTGTGTGTGTGTGCGTGTGTGTGTGTGTGTGTGCATGCGGCCTGACCCAATACTTTGACAGCCCTGAGAGGATGAAGATTGATCACCTAAGAGCACTCTAGGGCTCGGATGACTGGCAGAGTCGGAGAGAGATAGAAATTGACGATCGGGGGAGCGGGAAGATAGCAGAGAAATATAAGTCGGCGGAGAAGTGGGGGTGAAAGAAAGGGTTTACGGTAGAGGAGGGAGAGATAAAGATGGGGAGAGAGGCAAAGAAATTGAGAGAAGTGGTGATTGAAGGAGATTGTTTTGGGGAGTGTGTGTGAGAGAAGACAGAAAGGACGAGGAGGGAGATTGGGACCCGAGGAACATGGATACATTTACCAGTGTGAGATAAATGACTGTAGATGGCTCCCGCTATCGTGTGCGTGCGTGTGTGTTTGTAAGGCCGAGCGAGAAAAAGAGGCGAAGAGCGCATTTTTCTATGTGAGGGCGAATGCACATGTGTATACATGTGTTGCAGCATTTTGTGAGAAAGCACCTGATTTCCAATTGGTCCCTTGGAGCCTTTTTGCCTCGCTGATGCCAGGTTCAATCTCTCTCTGTGATCTCAGGACGTTCCCCAGCACCCCCACCTGCCCACTCCTCTGTGGGCCACAAGTCTAAGGGAGAAATAAGCTCCTCGAGAAGGCTGCAGCATCTCAATTTATCTGGAGAGAACGGCGGAGGATGGGGTTAGGGAGGGTGGGTTACTTTCAAATGCATTACCGAGGCGACAGGGAGAAGATCCAACCTGTGGAAAAGGATCGAGAAAAGATTTATTCTTAGCCGTGCAGCCGCTCCTGTAATGCGCAACCATTACTCCTTAACGTTATGCAAAGCTTATTAACAACATGACCTTGCATTCTCTTAACGTTTGCTTTAAAATGAATATTCGGCTTTTCTTCTCCGCTCCTCTAATAATCGAAAAAAATGTGTTTTCCTCCAACTGCATTCTCTTTTAAAGTTTTTTTTTTCTAGTTTAATGACAAAAGCAAATGTGTTTATGCTTGAGACCATAACCAGTGCAGCCGCAGTACGAAATTGTGTCTACGCTGAAAAACACCCGTTTATATTTATCATGAACATATTTTCAAAAGAGAAAGTAAATTGCTACATATCCAAACTGACCAGACTAACATTTTGAAGTCTATTCTCTGTCTTTCTAGTTTTAGCGAGAGCTCAAACTGGCAGACCTGTGAAGAGTTGCAGTAACTAAAGATAAACGTATGGATGTTCAGAAATTAAAAAAACTAAAAACTGTGAAATAGCCCTTTAGCTAAGCTCCGAGCAGACACTATTCAGCACTGAAAGTGACAAATGGTTGTCTCAGCTTATAAATCATTAAAATCTGCTCTGCCATGGTTTGGGCAATTAAAGCACTTTTTACAATAGAGCCACATTCCTTCAGTTATTCATTTCTTTTATATGTCTGAGAGTTACCTTCATATCCTTTAGCCAAAACAAAGGGCATTCAGCAGTAGGAAGCAGTAATCACAGCATTGTTCCTCGCTCTCTTGCCCAGCAGCTGGTCAGCTGGAGGTCGGCTTCTGAGGAAGACGCATTTCTTTTCCCAGACAGTTGCTGTTTTGATCCCCGGCTTTCCCGGTCCACACGCCGAGGGTTGCCATGCCGTCACCGAGCGAGACGACGATGCCCGGTTGCCTCCCAACTACCAAAAGCGGCAGAGAAACAGATGTGAAATTTATTCAAATGTTGGCTATACATAACTGTAGATTTACATTCTATGAGTCAGAGTCTGATGTTAACAGCAGATTAATCACAAAAGGTCAGTGATTTAATCATCTGTCGAGGATGAGCAGTTTCATGACACATTCTGGATTAAGTCATGCATTTAATCATCATGTGTCACGCATTAATTAACTGCTTTTTAGTTTATGGCACAGGGGGTAGACATGCCTTTATACATTACAAGAGATGTTTTTTTTCTTCTTCTTCTTTTAAAGAAAGAGACTTCTGCTGGTCGAGAACCAATAAACTACAAGTTATGCAACTAAGTTTGAAGAGAGATTGGCCCTGCTAATCTATTCTTAACAGTCTGGGCATTGGCCAGTTGTTGGGTTTATGAAGTGACTTATTGGAAGCCTGATCTTCAAAGATCAAATTAAATTGATAATTGCTTTTTGTAGTTTCAGTGCATTTTTTTTATGCATCCATGATCTCCTTTTCCAAAATTGGGCTGCAGAGGTAACAGGTCCAGTAGGGAAACACAGAAATCTTCCTCTCTGGTGTATTCTGTGCAGCCCCTGCAGTGACCTGAAGGGATGTTTAGTCCCTCCAACGTGTATTTGGTCCACCCTGTGGTCTTCCTCCAGTGGGACTTGCCTGGCAAACCTTTGAAGGACCCAGGAGGCTTCCCGACCAGAACCATCTCTTCTGACTTATGTTTTTTTAAGCAGAGATGCAGCAGAGATCATGTCTCTGAATCCAGCTGACCTGCAAGAAGGACATTTCAGCTGCTGATCTGCAAGATGTCTTTCTTTGCGTTGTGATCCATGTCTTATGACCATTGGGGGAGACCGTAGATTGATGGGTGAAACGAGAGCTTCGCTCTTTAGCTCAGCTGTTTTAAACCAGAACAGTATCCGCATTCCTGCAGAAGTGGCCTCGGGTTATCTATTCATCTCCTGACCGATCGTTTGTGAACGTGACATCAAGATAATTAAAATTCTCCACGGTAGAATTGCATGCTGGGATTTGCCTTTTTCCGGTTGGGCTTTTAGGGCCTCGGAGGAGTTGAGTCTGGTCCCAATCGCCTCACAATCGGCTCCGATCTGCTCAAGTGCATGCTGAAGTTCATGCCCTGAAGATGAGAGCATTACTATATCATCTGCAAAAAGCAAAATAAATAAATAAATAAATAAATAAATACATCAGACCATGTGATTCCCAATCCCAACACCTTCCGCTCCACTACCAAAGTCCCATACTTCATCCGAAGTTCCAAAATCAGCTCTCATTTTGCGTAGACCAAAATTGCGCCATTTTTCTCACTGAACTAGCTCTCTTCAAGGTGTCTTCTGATTGGTCAGAAGTTTGTTGCCGTGCGCTCAGACAGATATGTCAATATTTCTCTTTGACCAATCCGCTACCGCTCTCCGGTTTTTGTATCTAGAAATGAATACTTTTTGAGGAACTGAACTGACGAAACTGAGGAATTATTTGTACAACTCTTCACTAAATAGCTGTTATATTAATAAGGCTTTCAAACGATTAATAACTCCTGGATGGAAATTGTAACATTGACTATTAAATGAAGTACATCTGGGCTTTTAGTCTGGAGACCCAATCCATGATGGGCAGTATTTTTCATCTTTTGTCTGTCGTCAAAAGAATCATCTGAATAAACATCCCTCACACAGTTTTCACCTGCCGCTTGTTTTGTTTTTTTCTTCGTATCTTTTGTTGTTTTTCTCTTTTTTTTTTTTGTAATTACAGAAGGTAACAGTTGTCATCGTTTTCCTCCACCATATTCCCCTCCCAGAGAGCTTTGTGTTTAATTCTCAGATCCGAGTGTTTTCATGGGCTCTCCCTTAACAAGTCGACCTCCCTTAATTGTTCTCTACGTCTGACATGTGTTGATGCGTCTCAGACTGCCATCCTCGTATTAGTCAGAGCTGAGAAAATGAACCGTGCTTCCGTGGCTGTGTAAAAGCGCGTGTGTTTGTTCGCTCAGGGGGAATGCCAGCTTTGACTTGCCGCTAATTACCCAGCATGCTCTCTGTTCTGTGGTTAATTGTCCAGGTCCTCGTTTTCTCTCGATGGGACGTAGCGTTGGAGGGCGGGAGGGGTGAGAAAAAACATGTCCTGTCTTCTTCTTCTTTTTCTTCTTCTTCTTCTTCTCTGCCCGTCTTCCAGTGCGCAGCCTTCTATCTCCATCTTCCTTCCTTTATGTCACTTGTTGCTCGGCGGGGATGCAAATTAAACCATCGGCTGCGGTTACAGGACAAGCCGGCGGACGAAAACTCGCACAAATTTGTGCCGCCCGTGCGTGGGTGCTTACCTCCAAGTCACGGCGTAAATGTTTGTCGGTGTGTGATTTAGGTTTTTGTTTGTTCGGAGTATTTGTGTGCATAAAGAATTAGACGCGATGACAGCGAGGGGAGCCGTAGCTGGGAGGTAGGGGTGGCGGGGTCTCTGTCAGCTTTCTCTAATTATGTGTGGCATTTCCATACTGGACCACTGTCAAAAAAAAAAAAAAAAAAATTAAATAAATAAACAGATGCACAAAACACACACGCATAAATACACAACCCAGCCCTTGCCTAATGATACAGAGCTGTGATTGTTGGCTGCCTGCTATGATAGAACCCCTCCATTGCCGTCCGCAACATAAATCAATGTCAATTACCTCCCCAGAGCACATTAGACACTTTCCATTCCTGCTCATAATTAGTGCGGACCGTAGACATATTCCCATCCCACACAGGCTCGCCGAGCGCCGTCTGCACACAAACAACAAAGCCTTGGACTGAAACGATTTCGCTGGGCGAGTTCAAATGCATACCGGCACATCAAAAATCGCATGCATTGTGTCGCGCAGAACGCGAGCGGCTCACCGGCTCGCTCGCCGCACATTAGGAGGATTGTAATTAATTAGCGCCGGCCTTGCCATCACAGAGTGCTTCAATGGCTGTGAAAATGAGTTCAAGCAGACACAAGCTGCTTGACCTTGGGAAAAGTGGGCGCGCGTTTTGTTGTGCGCACACCCCGCGCGTATGTGCATCCTTGCGTTTGGCAGCTTATATACATTTTTCATGCATAATAAAAAAGGGTGAAGGGAGTGGGAGGGTGACACGAAGAGCGCGGTATTTTTAGACAATAACATCATATTTCCTTTACATGCCGTCTCCCCGTGCCTCCGTCTGTCGGGTGTGTTTTTGTTCCTCCTTTCTCCCCTTTTCTCTCGTGCAACACACCTGACAGGTAACGGGGAGAGGAACGGGGGAAGGAGGGCAACCCGGGGGGACAGCAATCCAACAATCAGTGGTATAAAATGCAGAAAGAGTGGGAGAAGGGGGACCAGCACCAGCGGACTGAATAATTGATAGAGAGAGTGGAGCAGTGCTCCCAAAACAAATCTTCATGCTTGGAGCCCATTACCTGTTTTTAGCGGAGGGGGAAAAAAGACACACGCACTCTCTGTTTTGTTAACAGCAGTGATTAAAGGCATCAAAATGATAGGGGGGAGCGGAGGGGCTCACAGCACAGATAAGCTCTGTTTTCCTTCTTCTCAAAGGACAGCCAATAGTCTGAATGCTAGTGACAGTGGGCTGCATTAGAAAAAGGACAGCCCTGACACACATTCAGGCAGACATGAGTCACAAGTCCTGGACTGGAGGCGGAGAAGAGTGACAAATCCAGTTGATGGAGAGGAAAAAGAGACTCGGAGCCCTCATAACTCACTCTAGTTATGAGAATATCTTTACCAAGAGTGAGTCAAGAAGTTTAGGGTTTAGTTTCTTCTGTTTCCCACAGAGCAAGTAAACTAAGGGGGAAAAAAAAAGAAACACATTTTCTCTGTTTTCTGCCGCTTACAGTAGAAATAGTGACATGTACAGTAGTAGCAGAGGCACAATCAGGGCATTTTTACATGATTAAATCCATAATATGAAACTAAAATTCAACTCCTAAATTTTGATTTCTGAACTCTTCCTGAGTTAAACCATTAGTATTGTTGTTTCTAAATGAATATTAACTTTTTTTTTTTTTTTGCATTATTCGAGTTCTGAAAGCTCTGCATCTTTTTCCTGATTTTAACCATTTTTTATTTTCTGCAAATAAATACAAAATTTTTGCTTAGAATTTTGGATGTTGTCAGTAGTTCATAGAATAAAAGAATTAAGTTCATTTTACTCAAATATATTCTTATAGAGAGTAAAATCTGAAATCTGATCATTTTTTTTTCCAGAGCTGTCTATGTATATCTGGGTTTTATCATCTGCACCCTCATTGAGCTTAGCTGCTTAATAAAAAAATATATATATTTCTATTGTGTACTTGGAAAAAATATATATCTACAGTTAATGGAATGTATTTTTTTTCTGATCTGATCAATTTTGATTGCCTCTAAAAATCTAAATGTTTTTCATCTTTTGCAGTAATGCTTACAATGAAGGAGACCATACTGGCTCCCATCCCAACCTTGACCATGTATGTGTAATTTTTATGAATTCAGTTTCAGATTTATTTTGGTAAATTTACAACAATGCAAAAAAATAAATAAATAAATAAATAAAAAAAATAACAAATAAAACCCTATTTCACAAACTGAAAATTGACCACAAAAGTAATAGACTGAAAACAGGACTTGTACTTTCCTACCCTACTCACAGACTCAGCAATCTACAAAAATAAAAGACGTCTTTTGCCACATACACACATAAGCACACATACCATGGAATATTTGGATTTCCCACAGGATGAATAAACGCATTAAGACATCATTTTATTGAAGATTACAGCTTTTGTGTCAAGATGATTATATATATATATATATATATATATATA
>NW_006800005.1:1982205-2091962 GCF_000485575.1 Poecilia formosa | reverse complement strand
AAAAGACGTCTTTTGCCACATACACACATAAGCACACATACCATGGAATATTTGGATTTCCCACAAGATGAATAAATGCATCAAGACATCATTTTATTGAAGATTTTGTGTCAAGATGATTATATATATATATATATTTAGAAGCTAAAGAGGGCACCGAATAAAAACATGTTTACTCTTGGAGGCATGTAAAAGTTTTAGGCGCGCCCAGTAACGGAGATAACGCTGACTCTCTGAAGTAAACCAAAAATGACTCATTAGCTCTGACAATATTGTTCTTTGCCTTTCAAGCAAGGAAACTCGATGCAGTGTTTTCCCTTTCGCAGCCCTCATCCCCAAGGTCAGAGGAAACTCAGAGGGTTTGATGAAAAAACGCATATTCTCACGATCCCAAGGGGGGACAAGCAAGACAAGACAACTTCCTCAAACACTGTGAGGCAAAGTCCCTTTTTACTCCGTCTCTGAGGCAGGGAGGTGACCTTTCCTCCTGTGATATGTCACACTCACCTGAGGGCTCTGTTCTGTCATACCGGTCTGTGTGTGTGCGGGGTGGGAGTGGGAGGGGGCCCACGGCCTCTCCACATGTGCGCTGCAGGGACTCTATGCAAAAGATGACACAAAAAGGTTTCACCCATGTTTTTGTCCTCCTTTCTTTTTACTGTCTCTTTACAAGATTTCAGATATCTGTAAAAGTGACCGCTTCTTTACTTTAAAAGGTTAGATTTAAATAAAAATGTTTATAAAACAAAGCAATAAGGTGATTAATTACAAGTGGGCTACAACACACTAAGGAAAAGTAAGGATAGTTGTAGTAGGAGTTTCATTGTGTGACGCACAAACAGTGAAGGTGGAGGATAGTAAGTAATGTTGAGTGAAAGGATGGGGGCTCAGATCCCTCTCTGATGTTCTTTCTGAACTCTGACCCCTACCTGGACCACGAGGAAGAGAAGAAAGAGCTACAGTCCAGATCCTGTCCAGCCATTAAGGGCAGAGACGGGACACATCATAATCGAGGGCGAAGAGGAGAAAAACGAGGGCAAAAGAAACAAGGTTGCATCAAGTGGAGGTCAAAGCGACGTCTTCACCAGAGGCGCAGTTCAAGGATGTCCTCACGAATAAGCTTGTCGGATTGAAAGAAACTGAATGCAAACTCGCACGTGAGTGTATTTCCTCTTGTTAAATGTGTCGCTTTCTTTCCCCTTGACGTCTCCGCAGGCACTTCTTGTTCAAGACGTCATCAGGGACCACCCCGCTCTTCAGCAGCTCCTCCCCCGGATACCCGCTGACGTCGGGGACGGTGTACTCTCCGCCGCCTCGCCTGCTGCCCAGGAACACCTTCTCTCGCTCAGCCTTCAAGCTGAAGAAGCCGTCCAAATACTGCAGCTGGAAATGCGCGGCGGTCACAGCGATCGCAGCTGCCGCCCTGCTGGCCATCTTACTGTCCTACTTCATTGGTGAGTGGCAACTTCAGCACTGAACGTGTAAAAGAAATTCATCTCAATTGCGTTTTATAGCAGTAGCCTAATCTGACTTACACATTAAAATAGAAAATTGACTTTAGTTTGAGAACATTTATTCAATGGCAAAAGCTATCTTGCATTATGTAATAAGTGTTTTGAACAAAATCAGTGGTGCTACTTAATTATTGGCAAGACCTACTTTGTTCAACTTCCATCTGCCAATTGTACAGCATTTAGGTTTACATACTGTAGCTGAATTTCCATCACAAATGTGCGCAAGACTTTGTTCATATTCCTCTAATGTCAAAAGAAGACAATTTTGCAATTACAGTGTTTCCATTAAATGGGAAACACAATTAAAATCACATGGGAATAAGTTGATAAGTCGTTAAAAAAAACATGCTGATCAATCATCATCCAACCACTTCCTGTTGTCTTCTTTGTCTTTTCTTCCTGTAGTAACATCCGGTTGTTGATCACGTGACTCGTGTTGGGGAAAAAAAAGTGTTTCCATTTTCACTTTTGCAAAGTAAACTATTTTCTATAAAACCGAAAAACCACTTCATCCTAGCGCCAAAATCTTTTAGCAGAAAATCTGAGTTTTTACAAAATTGGCGCGTTTACATTAAGCAAATTTATTTCCGTAATTCCAATTTCCACAATCTTATGATCAGTGGAAACCCATCTTATAACAGTCGCCCCAGATCTTCTGGCACGGTGGGTCTTCATCTCTCTGAAAGACCCAATAATGTCCCATTTTCAGTTTTTTCCACCTGATATTAATGTGAAATGTCATTGTTTCACAAAAAGTCCATTATGCCATTCACTTTAACAAGGTTCTCTGAGCCTTTAAAGAAAGAAACTTTCCCACAGCATCACAGATCCTTTACCATACTTCACAGTGGCTACAACATATTGTTTTCATGATGAAATTCATCATGTGTATTTACTAAAAAGCTAAGTTTTTATCACATCTGACCAAAGCTACTGTTCTAGTTAAACTCTCAGCAGAGTTCAGCAAAACGTATGTATTCATGTTTGTGAATGTAGGACCAAAAGAAAAAAAAAAATTGTTTTCTGGCAAACCTCCCAAACAACCAGTTGGTGCGTGGATAACACAAAGCAGTTGTTTTAAGGATCAGGTTATCCAAGTATAGCACTTTTTTTCTTTTTTTTTTTTTGCGGTTCGCTGACAATTGCTAATTTTTTCACCTCCCTCACCATTCTGCTCACTCTGCGTGGTGACAAGATAAACATGGGTCCGCTTCCAGCTTTGTTTGTCACAGTTCCAGTTTTTCAAAACTTTTGAACGTTTTGCTCCGACTGCAGATCTGAGCGAGTTTAATCGCAGAGCGACTTTCTTCGTGCCGTTCAGAACGTCTGCGTTTAACTGGATGGCGTATTTTCTTGTCTTACCCATTTTGAAGAGCAGCTAACAGAAGCTCAAGTTTGAGTCGCGTGATATTTATTCATTTATTATTTATTTTCTTTTAAACTAATATTTCTTAGCATGTTGATTTTTCTCTTCTGGATAAATTACACAGGTCAACAGCCAAACAAAAAACAACTGGGGATTTTCGGCTGTTTCAGGGTCATTTTGATGAGCTGAATCCAAAAATCACATTGGTTTTGCTCAATCAGGTCAACTTTCTGAGCTATGGATGCAGCATGAGCATCAAAATGTGTCGCTTGTTCTCATATCTGGATCGGTTTCCTGAGAATCTGGATCAGTGAGTGAAGAGCAGGAGGAGAGACTCCATCAGGACAGAAAAGAGGCGGAGACGTAATGTTCAGTTCACGTGTTCTTACCCTTATCAGTGTTTCTTACTCAATTTACAGAAATCCAAGTTTGTAACATTTAGTTAATAAACGCTGTTAGAGGACAATGTTTTTTCTCCTAAAACCTTTTTTGGATCAGAAATATTAACAGAAATGGCACAAAAATGGGATTTTTCTAAATCAAATTGGAATAAAAACCTCAACAGATTGAGAAAAATGGATGTCATTTTTGCAAAATAGTCCTAATTCAGTTGAAAAAAAAAAACTTCCAAAAAATACTATTTTGCAACCCAGTGTAAACTTAAAGAAAAAAATTGGCTTAAAAAAAAAAAAAAAGTGTGAGATTGCCCTGCGGCAATAAAACAATAAAAAAGCGACTTTATTTTAAGGCTTTTTACACACCAGTTGTGCCGGTAACCGGATGGTGCTGAATACAAATGACCAGCATGCTGCAAAAGTGAAAGAATCCAGCCTCTGTCACACATGAACACCTCTTTTATTTCAAGTTCTTCAGTCCAGCTTGTGTTGTGCTAACCTACAATCCTTCAGCTTTTGCTTTTATTTTTTTCCTCCCTCCCACGCCGGAATAAGAGAAGAAGAAAAAAAAAAGTGTCAAGTTAACGGCCCGCTACAAACACCAAGCAGAGTCCGGGGCGTGTGAGCTTTTGTCGCTTTAGCTTTGTTGCGCCGCTCTGTCAAAATCGGCCTCAACAGATGCCTCGGCCTCCGCTCAGTCCTGGTAAACAGCCACTGAGACAAACACACACACACACACACACACACACACACACACACACACACACCGCAGAAATAACCAAGACTGTTTGTCTGAGCAGGTATCAGTCTAAGTGGGGATCCTAACAGACCCAGCAGGAACCTGGATGTTTTTCACTGATCTGAAGCCAGCGTGCGATACTTGAAGGAATGGCAGACACTCAGAGCGCATCAGGAAGAAAATCTGATGCCTGTCTACCGCTGGATCCGCAGGAAGAAAGAGAAAAGTGTTGCTCAGTGTGGGTGTGTGTGTGTGCGTGCGTGTGTGTGTGTGTGGGAGTATGCGTGGGCATGGATTTATTTATTTTTTTGACCTCCTTCACTGGCCGAGAGAATGCAGACCTGTGCTGTTTATCCGTCGGTGTGAGAGACAGAGGGAGGCAAAAAAAGGAGGATTTGAAAATAGAAGGACGTCTTTATGTGTGTCTATTTTAGAATGCGTGTGTGTGTGAGGAGGTGTGTGTGAAAGGAGGCAGATGTGCCACCGAGCCCCTGATTGGCCTCTTACCCCAGAGACCAGAGTCAACAGATGGGTGGATCTTAGGAATCAGAGACATCAGCAGAAAGAGAGAACCCCTCACTGACTCCACATTAATTATTAATATAATTTTACATTATTCATAGACAAACCTATAGCGTACCTTTTTTTTTGTTACTCTACAATTTGCCTGTCATAATGTAGCACGTTGCAAAAGTATTCATATCCCATATTCATATTGCGGCCATCGAATTCGATATGTGTCGTTTCTGATTTATGCGACGCTTGGTGCTGAAGTAGTTCATTGTCCTTCCTTTTTACAATTATGCACCACTTTGTGTTGGTCTTTTGTTGGCAATTTTAAAAAAGAAATAAAGAAATGTCCAGTCCAAGACTCGATAGACTGCCTCAAAACTAGATAGGCTTTTCCAAGACGGGTTTATTTTGGCCCCAAGCCGACTGCCAGTCTACAACATCTAGTCGCAAAACCAGAATGCTAATCCCAAATTAGGACTGCCTTACAGTCCTTTACTGTTTTATGAAAGATCTCTGCAGAGGGAGAAGTCATGCACAACAATCCTTGCAAAACATTTCTCATTTATTTACATGAATTACGTACATATAGCGCGGCACTCAGTCCCACCTTTTCCCAAACGGGGGATTGGTGTACAGTCTAGCGGCTAATCGCAAATTGTTGTGTCTTTGGAGATTTGGTGCAGCGTCACATAGGAGAGTCACTTTCTATTGATTTTCTAACATCAAAGACTTTGAGCTGACCTCATGTGGACTGGAAGACGACGGGCGTCTGCAGCATTACCATTTGGCTGTGGGGTGTGAATACAACAAAGCAACGTTCTCTAATTCTCCAGATCCCCCCTCCCAAAATAGAAAACGCATTAAAATTAGTGAATGAAACATGACAAAATGTGGAAAAGTTTAAGAATAATGAATACTGTGAGTTAAACACACACACACACACACACACACACGTATATGCAGGTTTGCGCACAGACTCGTCCACTTTTGCGAGTGTTTGTGTGGCCCCTCGGAGTGCCCTTGAGAGCGGTGTGCCTCCTCCAAGGCAGATCAAGGCCCCTGGCCTGGGGCACGCTCACACACACACACACACACACATCCATCCCCCTCTGATTTCTGCCCGGTCACACCGCACTGGACAGACACGTACAGAGCCACACAACCGCCACTGGGATGGTGAAGGAAACCCACAGATACCCCAGGCCAGACGAATATTTCACTTCTCTGGAAGTGCACAGTATATTTGCTAATAACGACAAATGGTTTGTTTCATCAAAACATATAATTCTAATTATTAAACGTAGAGTTAATTAGAGAAATAATATGTAGTGTGTCTGTTTCAAAGACTAATTGCTGCCTTTATTTTATTTAATTTTTTTTCTTCTTTCCCAACATTGCAGAAGGGTTTGTGTGCATGCCAGAGAAACCCTTTTAACAGCAGTGCCTGTCTGTCTTAATAATTAGTAGTATTAGCTTGTCAGCCAAGCCAAGAGATTACTTTATTATTAGGTGTATTTATAGCACAAACAAGACGGCTAACAGACTATCTAAATACAGTACACTGTTGCATTTTTAATAGGATCGAGCTCGTCCGATAGTTTCTGTGCATTCTCGCTCGTGTTATCTGCCGGAGATCTGTGCTTTACCAACAAACCTAATTGTCCACCTGGATACAACTCAGTAGGCAGAACAAGGCTGGAACAAGAAGGTTTTGTTTTATTGTATTTCTTCTTTTTTTTTTTTGCTTTTGCTCTGTTGCTAACTGTAAGGTCCCCGTTCAACTGTAGGGAAATGTTTTGCTCGGGTGTTTTGTCTGTGCCGAACAGAGCGGTAGCGGTGCTGCCAAGCCTGAAACCCTTGTGTTTACCTTGCTTTTTGTAGCGTTAATCGTGCAGCGAGTTCACTACTCATAACAGGGAGTGGGGGGTACGGGAGGGGTTTCTGTTTTTTTTTTGTGTGCTTGTGTGTGTGTGTGCCTCATTTGTGTATGATGCACGTATGTGTGTGTGCGCCGGCCCAGGCGATCGCTGCTGGGATTTGCGCAGAGCACCCAGAGCCATGCAGCGTGAAGAGGACCCCTCTGAGGCATCCGCCCAGGAGCCCGCTCATAAATTACATCAGGACACATGTGCCTGAGCAGCACTTTTCTGTTCTGTGTGCGTGAAAGTGCACACGATGCGCGTCAGTCCTTCTCTGCTGGAACTCGACGTAAACTGTGTGCGTGTGTGTGTGCGTGTACGATGTTTCACATCACACTCTCAGTCTGAATTTCTTTTCCTCCTTATTTTTCATATCCACACCTTTTAAAAGTATTCGTACACCCTTTAACTTTTTTCACATGTTGTCATGCGACAGCCGCAAACTTCGACGCGTTTCCCTGGGATTTTTCGTGATACGCCAACCAAATAGTGATTTTTGCAGATGGATATCAGAGTGCTGTGTGTTTCTGTTCATCTCCCCTCTTTGCTCTGATACTTCTAAATAAAATCCAGTCCAACCCATTACGTTCAGTAATCACAAACCTATCAAAACATGGGGATCCATCGAAACTCAGAGGCAGAGATGAGATTAACGCAGCACAAATGAAGAATAAAGTGATTTGGACAAAACAAACTGTTTAATCCATCTGCAAATTGATTCTTAGGGGAGAAAATTAATGATTTCTGCTTGTTTATTTCATTTTGCACAAATGAAATGCAGATCAAAGATATTAATGAAAAATAATAATGCGGGAAGAGGTAGATAAATTGTACAGAAAAAAATATGTAACTCAGTAGTTCATCAGACAATTATAAATTTATGAGATACAATCAAATAGAGTAAAGACACATCTACAACGTACTAATAGGGATTTAACTGGAATATGTAACCGTGGAAGAAGTGACCATCACAATTCTTTAAGTGCAGTTTTGCTTTTCCAAAGGTCGAAGTCAAACAACTGACTTCAACCTGATCTGATAGTTGACACAACTAAGAGCGCACTGCAGCCACCATGAAACACGGTGGTAGCCGCAGCATGCTGTGGGGGTTCCTTGTCCCTCCCAGCACAAACCCGGATGGAAAGCTCTAAAAACGGGCCGACACATAGGAAACAGATTCGGTTCTTTTAGATTTGCTTCACAGTTATGCTCTACTGTAAAATAATCTGGCCAAGAAGCTTCCCCAGATGCGCCGAGGGACTTTTCTGAAAGCTGTGCTTCAGGTGTACAGTCGACAACACTTCTTTGAGGCACTACCCTGCTGCTTCAGATGGAGCCATGGGATTGAGATAAACATACACACATAAACTGCAAAAAGAAAGAGAGAGAGAGGGAAAACGAACTCTGAGTTTGTTCGTTTCATCATTACAGCATTACAGAGAACTCAAGAGGACCGGCAGACGTACTTCTTCGTTTTCGCTCCAGACTCCAGTGGAGTGTGGCCTTCCTCTTTTACCTGTGAAGGAATGACTGAACGGATGGAGAGAGGAGGATAAACGAGAGTGCTTGTTCCTCATTCCCTCGGCGTCTTGTTTGCTCGCTCCGCGTGGAGGACCCCTGCCAAAAGGAGAGGTGGTTGCTAGGATACAGGTGAACGGTTGGCATATAGGAGAGGAGACGGGTCCATCATCGTGAATGGCAACCCGGAGAATGTAAAGGAGGGCGAGGGAGAGAGAGCCGGAGAGAGGGATGAAACGCACACCGGAGGTCAGAGGTGAGCGTAAACACAGATAGGAAATGGAGGACAGATCGCCCCGAGAGCCAGACGGGAAGAGGGTCGCAGGGCTGATCCGCAGCTGTCTGCTCCCTGAGCCGTGAGGTCACAAGATTGCTCAAGTGTTAGGGATGTGTTGTTTGCACTGCAGAGGGAAGAGGAAGATGGTGGTGATGGTGATGATGATGAGAAGAAGGAGGACGCCTAGCGTGAGTGACAGGACAGGCCGGGTGTGGAGAGGAGAAACCGGGGGAGAGGCAGACGGAGGAGGAGAGATGAAGGAGAACGCGGCCTCCCGAGGGCTTCTGTCACCTGGAATAACTGTGGGACTAATGTCTCCTAATTGATCACAGCCAGCAGAGAACAGAGGGACGGCGACGACGGCGAGACGAAAGGACGGAGGGAGACTGCAGAGGACGGGGAGGGGAAGAAGCAGTTACGTCAAAACAAGTTGGGAAGGATAAAAAAACAAAATAAAGGAAGGAAAAAGAATAGGAGCCTTAGAAGACGGAGTGTGTAAACAAAAAACAAAAAAAAGGTGTGATAGATGACAGACTTGTCAGGCTAGTTGTGTCCGGGTGGACTGTTTTCACATTCCCATACATATGCACACAATCCCACACACACACGTACAGGTGCGCCCTTGACTTCCATGAGTAAACTCCTGCTAGCGGGCGCCGGTGTCACCTTTTGCGGGAGTGTTTCAAATGAATGTGCGCGCGAGTGTGTGACTGGTGAATTTGTCCGGCTCCGTGGCGTACCCCCAACATGGCACCGTCGCCGCTGATGAATGAGAGGAGCTCCTACGCGCGCGCACGAGCATTCACACCACGTATTTATTTATTCTTTTCTTCTTTTTTTTTTAAGGCTTCTCTCTCTCTCTCTCTTTCTCCCGCCTCCTCCGTGTGTTGATTAAACAGAGCCACACGCGCACAAACACTGTCATCGAGTGTGACCTTCACGCCTTGAAGCCGACCACTTCCCATCCATCACCGCCGTCTTGGCTGCTCCAGACTGATCACAATCGCTTACTTGCCCCGCCGCTCCTCCCGGCGAGAAGTGCCTCACTCGGGCGAGTTCCCATCACCGTTTCCTTCCCGTAATAACATGCTAATGGCTTTATCGTTCACAGCTGTGCAGTTAGCAAAGTAAATACATAATAATCAAATTCATATCCGCAACTCAGAGGTCTCACACACGCATGCTGGGTTAAGCAGAGCAACTCAGTCAAGTGTAAGAAACAGGAAAAAAACAAACAAAAAAAAAAGATTAAAGATGAACATTTCTATTCAAAACAATACATATATTACTAGCTAGGAGAAAAAAAAGTCTTCATTGTATTAAAAGTGCATTTCAAAGTATTTTCAAAGCAAATAACTGAGTTTGTTTTGGTAGGTATGCATCAATATTAATGTCCCAGTTATTATAGGTAGAGCCATAAACAAAACCTCGACTCCTCTGAGTAGTTGAGCTGAAATATTAGGCAGCATTTGGTCAGTCGTACTATTAGCATAGTATATGCTTACTGTCCCATATGCTTGGCAATGGGACAGTAACGACCTGATCATAATTTTGTAACAAGAATGCCATTTTAAGTAATTAGCTAAATTATATGTTATATCCTAGTAGTAGCAGCTTTTAATAAACCGTTAACAATGAAGGTACATCTCTGATGGTAAAGGAAACTGATATTTAGGCAATGTCTAGCTACTAAATAACTACAGAAAAACGACCGAGAAGCAACGACTTTTTGTTGGATATCAAAAGCAGATTAACTGTTTGTTGGTGAAAGTATAGCAAGATTTTAACAGCAATTGTTCATTTGAGAAAAGTGCCCAAGTTTTGTTCATTTTATGCAAATTACTAGTGTTGTTGTTTACAGTTACCGCTCATAATAAGCTATTTATCAACACCAGAATTGTAGTTTTTGCATAATGCGATGCCATTACTAAACTATACAATCACCCTTAAACAGCTGTTTATCATTAGCTATTAGTAATGGAGTAGTCTACAGACAGTCATCTGTCAGCATTCCGTAATTTGGCAAGTTATTCCAAGTAAGTAACAGTTTGTTTTGAGAAATAAGCAATAGTTTAGATGTTTGACAGCAAAAGTGTAACAATTGTTTAATCTTGTGTAATTAGCAATGTTATTATATGTAATCAGTTGCAGTAGCAGGTAGTAACAAGAAATTGAGAACAGAATAAAAATGCAGTTTTTGGGTCATTTTTAGTCACTCCTGTTATCTGAGTAATTACTGCTTATGCTGCATTTGAGAAGAAGATATGTAATGTGATAATAGTCCTGTTGAAAAAAAAAAGACCAAATTGATAACGTGTTTTTACACGTTTCTAAAATCAACTGGTTTTTTAAAGAGAAACACTTAACTGTTTCAATTTTATCAAGAGTTTTGTCAGTCACATAATAAAATTTTTAAAAGCTGATATCACCAAATAATTGAATTTCTCTTACTGCGGTAGTATCCTATTGTTATTAGAAGTCCAACTAAATAATATTTTCTTTCAAGCAATTTTTTAAATTAAATTTGTCAACTTTTCAAGTTGAAACCTCTGTAGCTGATATTATCTTCCCTTTTTTAGTTGTATAAAGAAGCAATAAGCATTAAAGAAAAAGTGCAACCACTTTGTTAAACGCAAAATTTTTATTGCCTTTTATTGGTATTATTATTATTATTATTATCCTCTCAAGGTTTCAGCCAAAAAGAAACAAAAAAAACAAATCTCCGGAATATGTGTGTCGGGTAGCGGAGCTCTGTCGGGTCCGTGGCTCCTCTCCAAAGCCGGCTCCTTGACCCCTCCGTCCCCTCTCACGTCGCATGCGGCTTTCCTTCTGCTGATCCAAGGTGGAACAGTGAGAGGTCAGGATGTGTCGCTCATGCCAGCGTAGGTGTCCGTGTACATGTGCATCTTTGGCGTGTGCGTGCCACGTGTTTTTTTTTTGTTTTTTTTTTGGAGGTGAAGGCACTGCTGGGGCATATGGCGGGACGTGGGGATCGGGGCATACGGATCTGGACGTGGAGCGTGTGTCGGCAGCAGCGGGGCCTGTCGCGCTGATAAAGGTTAGGATCGTACGGCACGCTGCCAGTCCAGGAAAAAGGGGCAGGGCACGGCGCAAGGTGCTACACCATCTGCACCGCGAGGGATAAATGGGTCATCTGCTCTGGTCAGGGGATACAACGCAGGGGTGCACAGTTGTTCTGGGTTCTAACATTCATCTCTTGACTTTTACTTTTTTTAGATAAGTTTGGAGGTTTTTTTTATTTTCCTTTGCTTCTGCAGTTCTTACACCAGCGTGCCTCAGCTTGCTTCATTCATTTATTTCCTAATTCATTTTTTCATTTTCCACACGTCTTATCTGGGCCCGATCGTTAGTCCAATTAGGGCCCCACGGCGCTCAACTTGTTTCTGTGTTTAAAACAGAAGACGAATGAAGATTTTGTTTCTTCCCCACTTGCTTGTTCTCCGTCCCTTCCCTCAGTTTCTTTTCAGCTCCTCCGTCTCCCGGCCTTCCAAGACGCACTCTGTCTTTTCATCCTCACTCATTCTCTGCCGCTTTCTGATGTGTGATAAGATAGCATAGTTCCTCATATCCTGTTTCTAATACAGATCGATGAGAGGGAGAGGACTGGAGGTGGGCTGGGATAAGGTGAGGCAGAGCGGCTTGATGCGGGGAGGAGGGAGGGTCACGGAGCAGATATGTGAAAAGGAAATGAGGATTCAGAAAGGAGGACATCACTCAGATGCACATCTCTTTTCATTTAACCAATCACCCACACACACGCATGCATGCATGCACATGGCTACAGCCGTGGTGGTGGGTCCTGTCAATATTTCAGTGCCGGTAAAGAAGCCATTTTTCAGCTGTGATTTACTAAGTTGCTTTCTTCTCGTTTTGTGCAGGTAAGAGCTGCCAGCAACTCGCATAACCTTTTGTGTTGCAGTCAATTACAGTTCAGTTGCATCAGCTGGGTGAGGAGGTCCCATCGGGCCTCGCAGCTTTGCGCGCTTGTTGTTAATACCGTGCAATTTGCAGCATGCATACGCCGATGCACACACACACACACACGCGCGCGTATGTATACGCTGGCAGACAGTTTGTCTCTCGGAGTCGATGTGACCCCCCAAGGGCAGCAGGCAGCCGTCAGCCGCCCCCGTCCTTTTGTCTGAGACTCTAACTGATCTCAGCGTCTTCAGAGCTCGGTCGACAGAGAGGGCTGCCTTATTTATAGGTTACATGAGTGGATTTCATGAGGTAAATTTTACGTAATATCCCAAAAGGCCTGATTGTTGAGAACCTGGCCCAGCGTGTTGTTTTTTTTGTTTTGTTTTGTTTTTTGTTTTTTTTTCCTCCTTTCGTTCCTCTGATATTGGCAGCAGGAAACGCTGCTACTGGAGAGAAATTGATTTCTGCATTTCAGGTCTGGATAAGCATGGAAAGATGTTAATATTTACAAAGATCATTCCCAATCGCATCGTCTAATGATTAGATTCATCGATACATCTGTCTATCTGTCAATCAGTCTATCCAATCATCCGTCCATCCATCCAATCATCCATCTAATATCCATCCATCCATCCATCCGTCAATCAATACAATAATCATCCATCCAATCATATAATCATTCTTCTGTCCATCCATCCATTCATCCATCCACCGTCCCCGTTCCATTCATGTCTATCCTTTCTTACCCCTGCATCTGTTCATCCATCCATTTCGTCAGTCGGTCTCTCCAGGTGAGTTCTTTTAGTTTCTGTGTGCGTTTGGTTTAGGCTGCAAACAGACATTGAACCAGCCAAGAATAGAGAGCCCCTATGAGATATGAAGGAAGGGGTGGAGCATTGGACCAATTAGAAGCCAGGCCGAGAGTGGGAGGGGCCGGTCTGCGCTACAATTACCGTCCTAATTGAGGTCAGAGTTGTTAATTTACTGGTGAATTAGAACAGTTAATATGCATTTATCTGGATGGCCAGGGGAGAATGAAAACATGCTCTTCGTTTATGCGCGTGTGTGTGTGCGTGTCTGCGTGCGTACGTGTGCTCTTTGTGTAGTTTTACATGCAATGCAAGAGATTACATATAAATACATGCAAGAGGCCGCGCTGTATCTTTGGTGCAATTAGCAGCATCACAAGTAGTTCAGTTGGATCAGCCGTGCAAAGAGGCAGCAGCAGAAGAAAGGCGAGAGACGAGAGAAGAGTTTGAGCATTTCCACGTTTTCCAGAGAAAAGAATGATGATGATGATGATGATGATGATACAGATACAATATTTTCCACCTGGTGGACATGCAGTGCACAAAGTCACTTCTCTCTTTCGCTGGCTCTCTTTTTCTCTCCCCCCTCACTCAAGCAGAAATCAATTTACACCCTTTAACTTTGAAACATACAAATATCGCTGGGACATGCGCAGGTGAGCTGGATTTGTGTCATCCTCTGATCTGTTACAGGATGAAAAAAGCCGGTAATTCCCTTCTTGGTCATCCACGGGGGAGGAAGCTGTGCCTTCATCTCTGCTTCGCATCTTCGCCGCATCATCTCTGGTTTTCTCTTTTTTTTTCCTTCTTTTCCAAGAATTCTCCACCACTAACCTCTCTGCCAGCGCACGATCCGCCACCTCCTTCCTCCCTCATCCGTACCATCATCTGTCTTCTCTCTTTTTTTTTTTCTTTTTTTTTGTCACAGGACCCTGTGTGCCATAGCTTGGTTTTTTTTTTCTTTCAAATTCTGCCTTCTGCGGATGATACAGGCAAGCACTTTGCCTTCCTGAATTATGAATCGGAAAAACATAAAAAAAAAAAACTCTCCATGAAGTAGCTGATCTATTTTTAATCCAACACGTTTGCTTGTTATACCTGCTGCTCAGTGATCTGCCCCCGTATGCCTGTGTGTACACATGTGTTTTTTTTTTGTTTTGTTTTTTTGTGTTCATCTGTTGAGTTGAATACATGAAGAAGGCAGAGCTTAAAAAGAGAAACTCTTGCTAAGACGGTCTGAATCCCCTGTTCTCCCTGTCTCCGTCAGTGGGATTTGAACTGAGATGGGCTTTATTGGCGCTGCACTTAATAAATGCAGCTGGAAAACAGTAATTATAGCAATTACAACCAGCAAGAAAAATGCTTAAAATGACAAAGCTAAATACATCAGTTTCTGCAGGGTTTTTTTCTTAAATTATGCTCAGACGTCGTCAGACGTGTTGCTGTAACCATGGAGGTGGAGGATGGTAAAGACGATAAGTGTCTGGTCTCTCTTGGTCTTTCTTGTGTCTTGCTGCAAAGAAACCTGTTGACGGAGTTTGGAGCTTTTGTCACGGAGGAGTAAGTGTGCCACCTGTTGGTCAACCTTCTTCTTCTTCCTCTGCTGCTGCTGCTTCCTTCCCAAAGCAAACAACAAGAGCAGCAGTCCAAAGGAACTGCGTGGCTTCCAAACCTCGATGGGATTCATGGGAGATTTTACGTGAGAAACAGAAAGTGGCAGATAATTTTGAAGTCCAAGAAAAACGATAAATGGTTTTTGATGTTCTTCTTTTTTTTCGTTTTTTCACGAACAAAAAGCTTAAAAGTGTGGCACGGTGAGACAATACTTTGTGGAACCACCCTTGTCTCAAGCAGCTTTGCAAAACTTGAGACTGAAACTTTGACCTTTTCTTCCCTGCGTCGCTGCTTAAGGTCCGTCAAAGTTTTATGGGCTGAAAACCTAATTTTTTTTCGACTAGATTTACTTTGTGGACTTTGACTAGACCATCCAAGCGCATGCTGTGGCTTTGGCTGTATATCTGTAGAGCTGTATAAACAAGGAACCTCGTCTCGGTGCTGTAGGATTTTACTGTCTTTATCTCCATCCGTCTTCCCATCAATATCCTCCACAATGCATGATGCTGCCACCACCGTGTTTTATGGCGAGGATGATCTCTGCCACTGATGTGCAGTTTTTGTTTTTCTGCATGTAGATCAATTCTGGTCTCGTCTGACCAGATCACCTTCCTGAACATGCTAGCCTTGCCTCTTTTATGGCCTGTGGCAAACTGCTAGCATAACTTTTAGACTAATTTATTTTTTTAAAACAGCGCTCTTCTTGGCACGCTTCCATAAAGACCGGACAAAAAGTTTTCCCGTCGAGATTCTCTAATGTGAGTTGTGCATCTCTGCATCTGATTAATCACCCTTTGTCTGACTTATCGGTTCATGTGGACTGCCGTGTCAGTTCTCTGTTAGATGTCTAAAGCTTGGCATTTGTGTTTGTTTTCTAACTCTAAACTAATTCTCCAGCTTTCATCCCTGACTGTTTCCAAATTGTCCTGGAGGTATGAATGTCTGCAAGGCTCTGAAAGAGGAATAAAAAAATATCAGTTTTTTTTTTTTTTTTGGGAAAATACATGTGTATCCATAACGTCGCCGAGACATAAACCAGACGAACACACACACACACACTGAGCTAACCGCAGTGCTGTCGGCCTGTTGTGTTCTTGGAGGTGACCTAGAATGAGAACGGCGTCACAATAGATTCACAATTGCTTACTGTCTCCAACTGATTCAATAGGCAATCTTTCTATCGACGGCTCTCTGTGATACCATCTTTGTGTGTGTGTGTGTGTGTGTGTGTGTGTGTGTGTGNGTGCGTGCGTGCGTGCGTGTGTGTGCATGCGTGTGTTATCTATAAGGAAGGACAGGGCAAAGATAAGAAGAAAAGGGGGGAATTCAATGAAAAAAAGATGGAAAGGAAAGAAGGCTGGTGCGATTAAAAAGGAGAGGTCAAAGTTCAGATATGAGAGAACAGAGACAGGGGGCGCCCTCGCCTCACGCTCTCTGTTTCTTGTTTTCTATCCAAGCCCACCCCTCCACCACCAACCCCTCCAATCTCCCAGCACTCCATAAAAAAAAAAAAATAAAAAAAAAAGAGCTGACAGTGTAGGCCGGGAAGCAGCCAAGGTGTCAGCGCTTTCCTTTGACCGGGAAGCAGGGGAGGGGAGAGAAGTGGAGAGAGGGTGATGAAACACACAAAAACGGAGGAAACAAAAAAACACTGAACCGAGAGAGAGAGAGGAGAGGAGAAAGAAAGAAAGGAGTTTTTCCCCCCGTAGCAAATCCCGAATCCGCATCCCTGCCTCCTGAAACTTTTACGCTCCTCCCGGTGTGTGCAAACCCTCGGCAAGTGCAGATAGGATTTTGACAAGACGGAAATTGATTCCCGGGCTCCAGATGCAGGTGTTGTGAGTCTGCTCCCATCCCGAGAAGAGGCACGGTATCGCCTTCGTAATGCATCCTAACGCCGCCGTGCATTCACGTCTCTATATGCCCTCCGAGCCCACTTCACAGGACTCGCAGAGCTGGAAGGTGCCTTTTAATGTTAAGTCACTTTCAAACAATGCATCTCAATCAACCGAGCTTTGGAGATCAAAAGAGTCATTCATAAAAGAAAAGAAACACACCTCTCACTGAGGATATTATCGAACTAGTAAAGCGACAGAATGCTTGGCGTTTTTTCCCTTTTTCCCCCTCGCTCATCTTGTATTTATGGTGGGAGGAGACATTTTGCAGGGTTTGTGGGGAGCGATGAGGGAAGAGACATGGGGAGAGTAAAGAGCTGACAAAGTGAAGAGCAAACCCACTCGAGGAGCCTCGTGCCACCAGCACACACAATAACACAGCAGAGGACAAAGGGAGAGGAGAATGTAGAGGAGAGCCATGGAGTGTTCCCTTCAGAGAGGAATCTGTCACTCGCTCTCTGCGAGACGGTGCAAAAGGGTTCCAAAATAAAAAAAAAAAGAAGAATGCAACAGACGCCGAAGGACGCTCTGGGAGAGAGTGAGAAAGAGCGAGGCTGAGGCAGGGAAGGAACTCGACAGAAAGGAGACGTTTGAGATTCCTTAATTGCGTGATCTCTACAGACTCGGCTCCTGCGTTCCGCCGTGTTTCATTAACTGCGGTGTGTGTGTGTGTGAGTGAGTGCGTGTATGTGAGTGTGTGTGCGCGCTGCGAAACGTGTTGCACCGTCACACACAGGTGCCTCTCCATAAGTCGGACAAATTTATTGATTTTAGTCTTTTAAATAAATCGAAAATAAATTGACTTGTTAACGCGAAGCGATAAAACTTGAGGGTTTTATTTTGTTAATTTTCATATTTATGGCTCGCAGCGAACAAAATCCCGGAATATAGCTTCTCATAAAATTAGAATATTACATAAGACCAATAAAAAAGGGGAAAAAAATGCTGTGATGTGACGTGACGTTATGCCAAAGAAGCTGGCTCTTTATATAGAGCTACATCCAAGAATGGAAAGTTAAGTGGAAGGAAAAAATGTGCACAACTAACAGAGACAGCTGGAGTCTTGAGAGAGCTATGAAGTAAAGCCGATTGAAGTGTTTGAAGTAGATTCATAAGGTGCAGCTGGACGCAGGGCACAACTGGACTCGGAGTGTCTACCTGGACCAGTGGCTGTGTTTTAAAAGTCCACTTATTGGATAAATGTCATCATCAAATGTCAGTCCAGGACATCTTAGAGATCACGCTTCCCTCTACTATCAACCATTATGAACATACTGATTTCATATCCCAGCATAACTTCCAAGTATTGAATGCAAACTGTACAGTACATGGAGATACTTCTCACTTTGCTTACATTTCTGTTATCAAAATCCTTTTTCTTTTTATTTTTCCTGATCATTCTTATGTAATATTCCGATTTTCCAGGAAGCTGAATTCTGGGTTTTCATTTAGCTGTAAGCCACAGTCATCAAAATTCACACCGGCAAAAGCTCGAAACGTAGCAGCCTGTGTGAAATAAGTGGATGTAATAACTGAGTTTCCCCACCTTTTCGAGCTGAATTCCTGAAATAAATGCACCTTTTGATGGCATCCTCAGTCACGTTAGCAAAGAAGGTTGTTCTGCTGATGAGCTTTATCGTTTGTTGCCAGCCCTCCTCCAGGCCTCCTCTCCGGCCTCGCTCACATGTTTCTCTGCTTCTCCTCCCCTCCGTGTCTCTGTGTGCAGCGATCAACTTGCTGGGTCTGACGTGGCAGCTGAAGCCCTCTGACGGCCCTCTGTTAAACAACGGACTGGGAGCCGGTCTGCCTGTCAACAGTGACGTGGCCACACTGCCCTCTGGAGGCAGAGGTATGAACTGTCAGCTGCACACCCGACACCAACGAGGAGCACGGTAGCAGAAGAGGCGGGGAGGAAAAGGATGGAGATAATTATTTTCCTCCATTCTTTTCCTTTTGTTGTTGTTGTTGCAATATTTTCAATGTGCTACATTAATTACTAAACATGTGCACTGCTCTCTTGTGAGGAGCTCAAATCGGTCCTATGCATAGCAGTCCTCTTCAAGAATCATACTTCGACCCATTTTTAAAAAAAAACATGGCTCCATCTTCTGCATGAATAAACTGGCTTGAGCCTGTATTTGACCACATTTTCACTCCAGTTAGAAACGAGAGAAATATAGACGGGGAGTTGCAGGGGGGAGGGTACCTCTAAAAGCCGTATTTGCTCGGTAACACACAATTCGATAGATTTTTTTTTTTTTTTTTTTTTTTTCCCACTCAAACACAGCCGCATCTGAAATATTGATGCGGCCGGTGACGCAGCACTGGATGCATCGTCCTGTTTTAAACACAGCGAGTTTGTGTCGAGCCCAGTTTATCTTTTCACTCGGCGGAGAGGTAAAAACTACCCTCTCTCACCTACTCTCTCTTTAAAGGGCCCCATGCGGCTTCCTATCTGTTCTTCTCTCGCTTTGCTCGGTGTGGCTCTGAAGCGCGCGCGTGTGCGCGGCGTGTGCTGCAGACGTGTTCAGGGGGGGCTTCTTGCTCTGTGTCTGTACAGTCGGCATTAATGAGTGGACTGTCGTGCTCCGTTCCCCAGCCATCTAGGCCAGATGCTGCTGCTGCTGCTGCTGTTGTTGTTGTTCTATACTCGCTGCTGCTTTTATTTCTTCACACACGCACACTTGCTCTCGCGCTCCGTCTTTTTCTGGCTGCACTCTGACACTCCTCCGTTAGATGGCTGACCTGATTGCAGGATGCCGCGTGTGTTTTTCTGTGTTTTTCGGCGCACTCTGAAGTCTTGGCACTGAGGTTCTGTCAGCCCTCTATCATTTCAGCCCAGACGGCGAAGTCAACGGTCCTGCAGGCTTTCAGGAAAAAGTTGTATGTTGAGCCCAGATGCAGAAGATTGCACGGGGAAAGCTGAGAATCCAAAGATCAAAAGTGCTGCTGATCCTGCATAACAAGCATAAAGAAAAGCCAAAGTGTGATGGAAAAAGTACTTTTGCCCTCCTACAGATTTCTTCTAACTTGAGTAAATAAAATAAAAAAAATGTTTTCAATTGATGAGTTGTAATAAGAGGCTTTGAGTCTTTAATATCACAGGCCTTTGAACCCTCCCATGATGCCATTTTGTCTTCGCTGACATTGAATCATGAACACTGACCCCGAAATGAGGCAAGTAGACATACTGTGCTGTAGATCTTTGTTCTTGGTTCTTTGGTGAAGTTGTTGATGGGCTCCTTGATAATTCGACTGCTCCTGGGAAGGTTCACCATATTTCCTCCATTTTGTGGATAATGGCTGTCAATGTAGTTTTCTGGAGTCAGTCAGCCTTAGAGATGAAACTAAGTCTTTCCAGACGGACTTCGTTTCTCGTCTTTTCTTCGGAGCAGGAAGTGCTGCTGTGTGAGGTTCTGTTCCCTGCTTCATGTTGTCACTAAGGTTCTGTTGAAGTATATATTTTTTCTTATTAAACTAGCCTGGGTTTAGCTAGTAATCCTGAGCCAAAGTAGGTGGTTGATCACAGTTAATCCATGATTTAGAGGATTTGCTTTTGATGGTTCGAAAATTTCTTTGTAATCACTTCAGTACTTCAAATTGTCTTTTATAAATTTTAAAATTGGTTTCACCCAAAACACTTCAGTGTGTGAAAAAAAAGTAAAAACAGAAGAACTCTGTAACACAGCACTGCAATTTAAAAAGAAATCAAACATCAGCATAAAATAGTTTTATTTCATTATTTTAGGTACAAAAGTAATGAAATAGTGGTAGGTACTGCTCACTAAGATGCTGAGAGACTTCTGCTGCTTTGAACGACTTCAGGGTTTTCCGGTTGTTTTGCTTGGGGAGGTTTCTGCCATTCATCCTTCAAAAGGCTTATGATGCTTCTTTCATATGCGTTGCTCCTTTAAAGGGCTTTCCATACATTCCTGACGATATTCAGGTCTTGCGACGCTGAGGGACAGTTGCGAATCATTCCTCCTCCTATGACCTGTTGAGAGAGACTGTTGAGGATTTCAAGTGTGCTTTTGAGCAATATCCTTTTATGCTGGTGTTTTCACAGCAGGGAAGTTTTCAGTAGTAACACTGCAATAGAGGACAAAAGTCGCAGGAGTTAAAAAATGAATAACGTTCCTGTTCATAAGCAAACTAGCACTATGACCGCGTGGCGCAGCTAGCTGCAGCAGGATGTTAGAAAAGTAGCAGATAATGTTTGATTTAATGCTGCATACGAAAGACTTGAGCAATGCAACCCTTCAGAAGAACATATAGGAAGTTAACATATCTGGTGTTTTTTGTGTGAAACACACTCCTACAGCTGTCATCCTACTTGCATGCTAGCTAGCATAAGCCGTGTTTGCCAACAACATTTCTGGGAAATTTTGACTTGTTTTTCTTTTACACGAGACTCGGAGAGTCAAAAGTGACTGAATAAAAGCTTTTTGTGTGATATGTTGAATTTTTCATATTCTGTCATCCTACAACCTCAGGCGTTGTGGAGAATTTAAGTGATGGACCAACACAGAGTATCGGTTAACAGTGAAGGAGAAAATAATGCCTGATTTGCTAAATGTCTTTTTACAAACAAATGCGTAGAAACGTGTGGAATCCGCTTCTTTTTAGATCTGCATGAAGAGAAGAAGCCAAGATGATACTGAATATAATGTTGTGAACACAACACACATCATGCTGTTGGAATGCTGGTCAGTTTTTGTTTTGTTTTTTTCTTTATAAGACAGATGGAGCAGAATTGAACCTCACAGCTGTACCATGACTCTGAATATGCACCCAGAGTTACAACATAATTGTTTACATCAAAGCTTAGCCATGTACTAGAACGGCCCAGTCAAAGTTGAGACTTGAAACCTGAAATGTGAGTTTTCAGACGCCTCTTCATTCGTTCTGACCAGAGCTCGAACAAAGACCAACAAACAACTTACAAAACTTTCAGTCTCTCCATGTAAAAAGCTGAACAACCTCGAAAGGCTTCACTTTTTGTAATTGGTGAAGAAATAAAAGAAAAAAAATATGAATTGTTTCCTTTTAGCTGTACAATTAAGTGAAACTATGTGTTGGTCCGCACTGAAATACATTGCAGTTTTTGCACCGCTAAACACCAAACCTTATTGAGTAATTTTGTTTAAGTTTCTAGTGCAAATATCTCAGTAGTTTTGAAATAATACTAAACTAACTTACAAGTAATTTTCAGCAAGATATAGGGGCTTGTTCAAAGTCAATAATTCTTTAATATCGATGAAAAAGGACTAGTAGATTATTTCACTTATAACGTAGGAAAAATATTTTTTGAAATAATCTTCCAGTGGAATTAGTGCTATTTTTTTAATCAATATTAAGAAATTACTGCATTAAAACAACTCATATATTGTGCTGAAAAGACACTTTTACATTAGTTTTGTCTTATTTCACTTGAACTGGAAGCTGGACCAGAAATACTTGGTGAGATTCTGTGTTTTTGCAGTGTGGAAAAAACTCAAGATATGAAAAACGGGCATTTTCATTACCATTACTCAAGTACTAAAAACATTCTTTCTCTACCGTGTAGCTCTATGTTTTAGATCAGCTTTTCTTCACTAAAGAACGGTGTTTACATAAACTGTATTATCGCATATTACACCAGCCGTCCATTAAATTGCGCTTGTCATGACAGATGAAACAACCCTGTTGGTTTTTTGTCGTCCTCTCTCCCACTCAGGTCCGTGGGCAGGCAGAAACAGCAGCATAGACACCGGGAACATCGAGGTGGGCAGGCGGGTGACCCAGGACGTCCCCCCTGGAGTGTTTTGGAGATCCCTCCTCTATCTCAGCCAGCCGCAGTTCCTCAAGTTCAACATCTCCCTCGGGAAGGACGCCCTCTTCGGCGTTTACATCCGCAAGGGCCTGCCCCCCTCGCACGCGCAGGTACGATCCACTCGATCGAACTCATCCTGAGCACCTTTCAGGGAACACGACTGTTCCTATTCCTCGCTACGCAGACTTCACGGTGGGACTCCTGAGGGTGTTGAGCTTGGGAATAAATGTTCATTAAAAACATTTTTTGTTGCATCTGCCGTTTAAAAACATTAGTTATGAACTCCGAAAGCTAAATAATTTAGAGAAAAGATTTGCACTTAATTAGGTTTCACAGTAATACAACTTCAACTGTCTCTTGTTAATTAGTGGCTGCTCATTTCCAAATAGATTTTATAGAATAGGGATAATTTCCCTCGGTTAACTGCTTGACTGCCTGACATAGCTTAAGTTTGAGTCCATTGTGCTGAAGTAAGAACAGTTTTCCAGAGAGAACAAGGCCGCGCGTCGTACCGAGTTTTCTCCTTTCCTCTAACGCGACTGAAACACCTTGTATGTAGTTTAGGCTTCCATCATTACAGCATGTAACACGTTTGTATCATGCCCACCAAGCAGCTGGCCTGTTAAACTGTAACGAATGAAACGAGCAGGTGGCTCAGCGCTTTTTTTTTTTTTCTTTTTTTTTTTTGATGAATCAGTTGACCAAACAGAGCAGATTGGGATTTGGGAGAAAATGTCCTTAAATAACATGGATTAAAACACACCAAAAAAAGGTGGGAAAATCAAAACACAGTCAATGTATGTTGAATGTTTCTAAGCATGATTGTAATGAGTAGTTAGTGTCTTAAGTTTCTTCAGTTAGTATAAATCCAGATTAGTTGGTTCTGAAAGCTGAAGTTTAAAGCTGCTCTAAATGACTAAAGAGGAGTTTACCGTCCTAAATCGATACCGGTTTCAAAGACGTCATAGCAGTAAACGCAAATGCTAATGTATAACGCTTTAAGCTGTCCTTATTTTTGCATCGATCGGTCATTGGAGGCAGTGCGTCTCCAATTATCTTCCTACGTTAAACACAAATCGAGAGGGGAACACATAAAGCGCATCCTGTCAGAGAAACTCTGATAGATACGTACGGCGATGTAAAAATCAATCAATTAGTCTCCAGTTAGAGCACTTTTATATCTAACAGCTTCACTGACGGAAAATCCTTTTCATGTTCCGCTTTCGGGACGCGTTTCACGCGGGAAGATCATTAGTGGCACGTCTCCTCCAACTTCCATTCCCAATATAAATAATCCTCGGTTTTTATGTAAATCACAGCTTAAAGAAAATGTGACAAAAGGTCTCAGAATAGCGCTTAAACAAACGGCTTTGACACTGGAACTGTTTTAGGATAATAGAAGTCCGCTTTGGTGTTAGCCCTTTCTAAGCCCCTAAGCGTTTGACTTCAGCCTGTGAGAGTGCCTAATTTGGATTCCTGCTAAACGAAGACACCAAAAAAACAAGTTAATCTACTTCACATGAGTTACTTACCGCTCATAACCTTTTATCAAATCACAAAAAAAAACGCTCACAAAACAGATTTTGCTTGAACCGAACGTAACCGTCCGTCAACGAAAACCTCTTCGCAGTACGACTACATGGAGCGCCTCGACGGGAAGGAGAAGTGGAGCGTGGTGGAGTCCCCGCGGGAGAGGAGGAGCATCCAGACCGTGGTCCTGAACGAGGCGGTGTTTGTCCAGTACCTGGACGCCGGCGCCTGGCACCTGGCCTTCTACAACGACGGCCGGGAGAGAGAGTCGGTCTCCTTCAGCACAAACGTCATGGGTGAGATAAAGAGAGGGAGAGAGAGAGAGAGAGTCGACGTCTTACTGCTGTGGGCAGAGGGGTGGAGGGAGGGCGGTGGGGAAATGTCGCAATGTAGCGCAGCTGTTTGGGAGCTGAAACGTGACTAACAGTCACAATTTAGGAGATAGCTTTAATACCAGTGACACTGCAATGCCTGAATGACTTCACACATTTCGAGTGTGTAAAAACACTCACCAGCAGCAGCATGTTGCAAAATGCTGCCAAAGCTATAGACCTGCAGTAGCATTGCTACGTAGGATGGACCACTTAGTGAGTTGGAGAGATTTTTTTTTTGCCAAGAAAACATACTCTAACAAACATATGCATTCAGGAAAAAAATAAAGACACCCACAGATGTTTAGATATAAGATATTAATCGCCTCGTTCGGTATTAGGCTCGCTGGTGATGAACCGTATCGTCCGATCAGCCGGTGCAACGTGAAAAGACAATATGAAGCTGTGCAAAGTGAACGAATTTGGTTTCAGAGCTTGCAGAATGATTTCATATGTGCAGGGAGCCATGAGTGTGAGAACAAGGGGGGCAGATAGACTGAAAGAATCCTTCACTGTCAATATAAAGGAGCGAGAGAGAGAGAGAGCGAGAGCTCTCTGCTGCAGGAGTGTAGTGGAAAGATGAAGAGGTAGAGAGGTGGAGAGGTGGCAGGGATGGAATTAGAGCAAGTAGTAAGAATGGGAGATGGGGGGGAAGACGTAATGGCAGGGGGGAGAACCTGAATGCAGTGAAGTGGACTGGAGAGAGGAGGGGCTTTGGAGTGGAGTGAAGGAGAGGGTGGCATTAGGGTAAGAGGAAGACAAGGGGTTCACATTTAGGGGGGGAAAAAAGACTTGGGACACAGAGGAGGGGAAGCGTGGAAAGGCTGAGTACTCGTATTTGTTGGAGGAGTGCGAACTGGAAAAAAAAATGGAGAGGAAGAAGAGACGGATGAAAGTCCAAAACACCCTCTTCGTGATTACCATCGACTCTGCGACTTCCCACCAAAACGGTTCTCCTCCCTTAAAGTGGGTTAAGAGGCACTGAAAGGCGTTGGAGAGCAGCTGGAGTCGTGTGTGACGCACCGCGGCTTCCGAGTCCGGCTGACTCTGCCCTTCAGTGCCAAACGGCCAAACCTGGACGAAGCATTAATGAACCAAATCCAGACAGGAGTCAGGGATGAACGCAGCAGGAAAGGCAGGAAAAGGCAAGGCCGGAATGGCGAGAAAACAAACCACTTCTTTTTTCTTTTTCTTCTTCTTCTTCTTGTTGCAAGTTAGAAAAAAAGAAATTGCATGTAGGAAGCATTTTTTTCACCACAAGAACTTCCCCTGGGAAGCACACCAAGCTGACGCCCCAACGCGTTCATCTCCAAGTGAGGAAGTGGAGTCCTTACAAATTCATATAATAAGACTGAAATTAACCAGACTTATGTCAGTGGACAGTGGCCAGGGACGAGCAGTTAAGTGACGAGAAATGATTTTTGCCTCCTCTGAGTCGGTTCCAAACACTTTCCGACAAAGTATCTTTTGGGACAAACTTTTTAGCATCCTCGATTGGACGAGCGAATCAAGACGCGTCTGACCCTCGAACCTGTCTGTGTCGGTCTTCTCACAATCAAAGGGACGCTCCACAGTTGTGAAAGTAGTTTCTGGTAAAACTTGGTTGGTTTTTTTTTTTTTTTGGGGGGGGTTCTGGGTTCTGATGCGGCCTGTGGTAGCCGAGGTGAAGGGTTCGTGGAGGTCGCCTCTAGAAAATGATTCGAAGTGTATTCTCGCCATACACTGACGAGAAGCAGAGAAGTGGAGTGGGGTGGGGGGGAGGCGGCGCGTGGAGTCCTGGCGGAGTGTGTTTGCTTTTGATGTCTGTGCAACATGGTGACTCGGAGCGCCTTCGGTTTTGTAGTGCGCTGAAGAATGAATGGTGCCAATGATTTAATGAAATGCTTTGATGCTTGGCATCAAACTCCCTGAACCCTCCCCTCTTTCTTTCCGTCTCACTCCGTCTCCCTCACAGATTCGGTGCAAGAGTGCCCGCGCAATTGCCATGGCAACGGAGAGTGCAACTCGGGCGTGTGCCACTGCTTCCCCGGATTCCACGGCATGGACTGCTCCAAAGGTATTAGTTGTGTACAAATCCCGTCAGGGAAGATCTTGTCATTTCCGGCGCCTAATTAGATGTGAAGACACATCCTCGGTCTCCGTGCGAGCGCCGAGAGAGGATTAAGAGCAGCAACATGGCGCATGGCCTTAGGTGAAGCTCAGACAAGATGACTGATGATGAATGGCAGCTCCCCGAGCTAACGACTCCCCGGCTCTGCGCTCACCTGGGATAGACAGCTCTGATGAATAGTTTAGTTACCTCTACTTGTAATTACTCTTTATGTCATTGGCGCTCTCCGCCCCCTTTAACCACTCTATTCGCTCTCCTGCCTGCTTGGGTGTGGATTTGCCCCACAAATCAACAACAGCGGCAACAGAAAAGGCTTGCTAATTGTCTCTTTCTTTCCTCATATGCATGGTTTAATCTTTCCTCCTCCTTCTCCTTCTCCTCCTTCTTCTTCATTTTCTCTTCTTCTCCTCCAGCTGCTTGCCCGGTGCTGTGCAGCGGCAACGGCCAATACGACAAGGGTTCCTGTGTGTGTTACAGTGGCTGGAAGGGACCCGAGTGCGACATCCCCGTCACGCAATGCATAGACCCTCTTTGCAGCGGCCATGGCACCTGCACCGATGGAAACTGTGTGTGCTCCATCGGCTACAAGGGGCCGAACTGTGCAGAGGGTGAGGGTGGGCACTTTGTCTTCTAACGTGCATAATCTGTTTGAAAGTTTTAAAAGGAACTTGGATGTTTCAAATATTTTTGAAAATGAAAATATGTCTCGTAGCAGTATTTCACAGATAATAGGTCCCTAATCTGTGTCCAGATTTAGGGTCTGCATCCCTCAAAGGCTTCATTTGAAGACTGATTACACAACGGCGATGTAAATGCGGCCCAACAATTTATCACCCGTTTGAAGGAAGGTTCTGGTGTACGCTTGGACAAGGTGTCCGCGCATCCTTGAAAGCCTTGTGAAGTCGTGTATCTAAAATTAAGGCCTTCAAAGGTCTTAGATTCGTTTCTTTGAAATGTAAATTAATCTCAAATACGACAGTCACGGGTCTTAAATTTTGTGGCGGCATTACTATTTAGTCTCATGCTTTATGCAGTTTTTTATTTTATTTTCCTTGGGGAAATTTTTCTCAGGCAAAAGTCTGAGTCATGTGCAGACATCTTCTCCAGACTGTTGAGGCCACTGGTAGCAAACTGCTAATATGCCCTTGCTGGCTAGATAGCAAGTTCTTTTGCATCTATCATAGATGTGGTAAGTACAGAGTTAACACCAGTTGGTTGGATGACATTAGTCTTTGAAATTGGTTCACCTCTGTTGCCAACCATATGAAGCTATTGGCATTCAGTGCAAAAAATCTTAGCATGTGGGTTCAGGTTGCTTTGCAAACTATGTGATTTTCTGCTGGTAATTTCCTGATGAAGTTCTTAAATTTCATTCGTCATGGACTTAAAAAGTCTTACATTTGAGTTATTGAAACCTATTTGAAGACTTTTCTATCCCAAGATTCATTGTGAGCAGAACGGGAGTTTAGTTTTAAATACAAGTATATTCAAATCTGCAAAAATTAAGAGCTTAAGAAGTTGTGTTGTTAGGCTTTTGTCATCTGCAAAGACATGTTTTTTAGTATAACATTGTAAAGACTTAATTTAATTATTGCAATTGTTTATTTAATTAAATAAACTTCAAGAAGTAGTAAAAAAAAAATCAGCAAGATTTCAAGCTCCATTTTTACCGGCATTTGTTAACCTCTGTTACGGTTGCTAGGTGACAGGAAATATAAGGAGGGCAATTAATCAGAAGGCCAGATCATCCACTTTCATAGCCGCTCGACAAAGGACCCGACCTACATCGACCTTCGAAGGACCCAATGGTGTAGTCGGGTTTGCGTTGATGACATCACAACCGTTGAGCCAATCAGGTGTTATTAGCAAAGCATTAGCAAATAACACATTTTTGACAGACTCTGAAGCAGCAACGTTGCAAATTAACGTCTGAGCAACAACCTACAACACAGAAAATGAGAGCAACTGATCACGAGGCGTTATCTGCATCTAAAGTGAGCAGAAAAGCTTTGCTGCTAACTTCAAGTTCAACCAGTGACCCCTTCTAACTAAAGATAGTCTGCAAATTACAGCATAATCTTGTGCTGAGCAAGTGTTCGTTCCTGCTATTCGTAAAGATGAAGTATGACACCGCAGCTGAACACATCAGAGGTTTTATTAAGAGCTGAACTCGCTTCTATTGATCCTTGTTAAGACGGATCTGCATGGCACATTCTCCATCATCGGAGGCAAAGGAGAGGGATGAGAAAGGCGAGTCGGTGCGGCGAAAGGTGAATATCTAAGAAGTGAGAGAAAAAAGTGAGTTTTTGAGGTTGAAGATGAAGAGAAGAGGAAACAAAGGGCAAAAAAAAAAAGAAGTCAAATGACAAAAGAAGTCAAAAGAAACCTTAGAGGGCCCGAGAACAAGGTCAGCGATTTCGCTGCGTCTTCTTCATCCATCCAACCTCACCCCTCCTCCTCCTCTCATATCTGATATTCATCACGGCAGAGTCCCTCAAACAATTTACCTGAAGTGCCGGCGACATGAAAATCGATAACTGATCCGCCGTTTCTGCCGGGCAAACAGAAATGGAGAGGCCGGAGGTTATGTGCAGGCGTGTGCTTTTATTAATTTGTGTACAAAAAAATAAATAAATAAATAAAAAAAAGGGTGCAGCCGGGTCAGCTATGCCCGAGGTGAGAGAGAGAGAGAAAGACTGAGAGGGGATGGGGGTGCGTCACACACGACAAGACAAGGAGGGGAGAGAAATGGTAAAAGAAAAAGTGTGACCGGGACAGAGCAGTGACAGCCGGCCCGGAGAGGGGTGGGTGGGCGCTGTGCCGAGAGGAGGTAATTTGTCAAATTGGTTTTCACTCACTGCTCAAACTCACAGCTGCCCGTCAACCTGGCAGACTGACAGTGTCACATTTTCCCCCGTGTACTGCCACACACACACACACACACACACACACACAGTCAGAAATGCATCCTCTCTGAATAATGTCAGGGTTGTTTGGGGGGTTTTTTCCACAGAGGAAGATTCTCCCTCCCGTGCTCCCATTATACTTTTAGCTGTTTTTTACTGTGCGCCTTAATTGCTTTATTAAAACATCTGCTGATGTTTTCCTTCATTTCTATAATCCTCTTTTGCGTCTCACCAATTAAATTCTCGCCTTGTTTAAGCCTTTTCTTTGATAACTCATTTTACTATCTGCCCTGGTGTGCGATTTCGCAGCTTGTCTCAGTTTCCCTTCATCTGTTTGTTCCCTTCGTTTTTTTTTTTCTTCTTCTTTCAACGCTGTCGTATCTTTTTGGCTTTTTTAACGCAGTGGATTGCCTGGACCCGACGTGTTCCAACAACGGCATCTGCGTGAACGGAGAGTGCCACTGCAAGCCGGGGTGGGGAGGGCTCCACTGCGAACTGCCCAGGGCCCAGTGCCCGGACCAGTGCCACGGCCACGGCGCCTTCATCCCAGACACCGGCTTGTGCAGCTGCGACCCCAACTGGATGGGGCCCGACTGCTCCATGGGTGAGTAGTAGCAGCGCCGAACGGCTGAAAGAGACGAACGCTCCGAGCGAAGACTGACGGGTCAGAGTTTTTAGGAAACCGCCTACTCAGTCCCAACGTCTCGATTCTCTTTTCTTTTTTTTTTTTCCCATTCCCAGGGTACTTGACTATTAGTTAGTCATTTTATACCATGCTGTTCTGGTTTTCAAATTGGGCTTGGATGCAGTCCACTGAAATTAAAACATGCTGCGAAATAGAAATCAGCAACTGTTACAACGATCAAGCCAAGTTGGAGCATGTTGGAACACAATGTGGGAAGTTTTTTTTTTTTNACAAATCGAGAGGGGAACACATAAAGCGCATCCTGTCAGAGAAACTCTGATAGATACGTACGGCGATGTAAAAATCAATCAATTAGTCTCCAGTTAGAGCACTTTTATATCTAACAGCTTCACTGACGGAAAATCCTTTTCATGTTCCGCTTTCGGGACGCGTTTCACGCGGGAAGATCATTAGTGGCACGTCTCCTCCAACTTCTATTCCCAATATAAATAATCCTCGGTTTTTATGTAAATCACAGCTTAAAGAAAATGTGACAAAAGGTCTCAGAATAGCGCTTAAACAAACGGCTTTGACACTGGAACTGTTTGAGGATAATAGAAGTCCGCTTTGGTGTTAGCCCTTTCTAAGCCCCTAAGCGTTTGACTTCAGCCTGTGAGAGTGCCTAATTTGGATTCCTGCTAAACGAAGACACCAAAAAAACAAGTTAATCTACTTCACATGAGTTACTTACCGCTCATAACCTTTTATCAAATCACAAAAAAAAACGCTCACAAAACAGATTTTGCTTGAACCGAACGTAACCGTCCGTCAACGAAAACCTCTTCGCAGTACGACTACATGGAACGCCTCGACGGGAAGGAGAAGTGGAGCGTGGTGGAGTCCCCGCGGGAGAGGAGGAGCATCCAGACCGTGGTCCTGAACGAGGCGGTGTTTGTCCAGTACCTGGACGCCGGCGCCTGGCACCTGGCCTTCTACAACGACGGCCGGGAGAGAGAGTCGGTCTCCTTCAGCACAAACGTCATGGGTGAGATAAAGAGAGGGAGAGAGAGAGAGAGAGTCGACGTCTTACTGCTGTGGGCAGAGGGGTGGAGGGAGGGCGGTGGGGAAATGTCGCAATGTAGCGCAGCTGTTTGGGAGCTGAAACGTGACTAACAGTCACAATTTAGGAGATAGCTTTAATACCAGTGACACTGCAATGCCTGAATGACTTCACACATTTCGAGTGTGTAAAAACACTCACCAGCAGCAGCATGTTGCAAAATGCTGCCAAAGCTATAGACCTGCAGTAGCATTGCTACGTAGGATGGACCACTTAGTGAGTTGGAGAGATTTTTTTTTTTTGCCAAGAAAACATACTCTAACAAACATATGCATTCAGGAAAAAAATAAAGACACCCACAGATGTTTAGATATAAGATATTAATCGCCTCGTTCGGTATTAGGCTCGCTGGTGATGAACCGTATCGTCCGATCAGCCGGTGCAACGTGAAAAGACAATATGAAGCTGTGCAAAGTGAACGAATTTGGTTTCAGAGCTTGCAGAATGATTTCATATGTGCAGGGACCCATGAGTGTGAGAACAAGGGGGGCAGATAGACTGAAAGAATCCTTCACTGTCAATATAAAGGAGCGAGAGAGAGAGAGAGCGAGAGCTCTCTGCTGCAGGAGTGTAGTGGAAAGATGAAGAGGTGGAGAGGTGGAGAGGTGGCAGGGATGGAATTAGAGCAAGTAGTAAGAATGGGAGATGGGGGGGAAGACGTAATGGCAGGGGGGAGAACCTGAATGCAGTGAAGTGGACTGGAGAGAGGAGGGGCTTTGGAGTGGAGTGAAGGAGAGGGTGGCATTAGGGTAAGAGGAAGACAAGGGGTTCACATTTAGGGGGGGAAAAAAGACTTGGGACACAGAGGAGGGGAAGCGTGGAAAGGCTGAGTACTCGTATTTGTTGGAGGAGTGCGAACTGGAAAAAAAAATGGAGAGGAAGAAGAGACGGATGAAAGTCCAAAACACCCTCTTCGTGATTACCATCGACTCTGCGACTTCCCACCAAAACGGTTCTCCTCCCTTAAAGTGGGTTAAGAGGCACTGAAAGGCGTTGGAGAGCAGCTGGAGTCGTGTGTGACGCACCGCGGCTTCCGAGTCCGGCTGACTCTGCCCTTCAGTGCCAAACGGCCAAACCTGGACGAAGCATTAATGAACCAAATCCAGACAGGAGTCAGGGATGAACGCAGCAGGAAAGGCAGGAAAAGGCAAGGCCGGAATGGCGAGAAAACAAACCACTTCTTTTTTCTTTTTCTTCTTCTTCTTCTTGTTGCAAGTTAGAAAAAAAGAAATTGCATGTAGGAAGCATTTTTTTCACCACAAGAACTTCCCCTGGGAAGCACACCAAGCTGACGCCCCAACGCGTTCATCTCCAAGTGAGGAAGTGGAGTCCTTACAAATTCATATAATAAGACTGAAATTAACCAGACTTATGTCAGTGGACAGTGGCCAGGGACGAGCAGTTAAGTGACGAGAAATGATTTTTGCCTCCTCTGAGTCGGTTCCAAACACTTTCCGACAAAGTATCTTTTGGGACAAACTTTTTAGCATCCTCGATTGGACGAGCGAATCAAGACGCGTCTGACCCTCGAACCTGTCTGTGTCGGTCTTCTCACAATCAAAGGGACGCTCCACAGTTGTGAAAGTAGTTTCTGGTAAAACTTGGTTGGTTTTTTTTTTTTTTTGGGGGGGGTTCTGGGTTCTGATGCGGCCTGTGGTAGCCGAGGTGAAGGGTTCGTGGAGGTCGCCTCTAGAAAATGATTCGAAGTGTATTCTCGCCATACACTGACGAGAAGCAGAGAAGTGGAGTGGGGTGGGGGGGAGGCGGCGCGTGGAGTCCTGGCGGAGTGTGTTTGCTTTTGATGTCTGTGCAACATGGTGACTCGGAGCGCCTTCGGTTTTGTAGTGCGCTGAAGAATGAATGGTGCCAATGATTTAATGAAATGCTTTGATGCTTGGCATCAAACTCCCTGAACCCTCCCCTCTTTCTTTCCGTCTCACTCCGTCTCCCTCACAGATTCGGTGCAAGAGTGCCCGCGCAATTGCCATGGCAACGGAGAGTGCAACTCGGGCGTGTGCCACTGCTTCCCCGGATTCCACGGCATGGACTGCTCCAAAGGTATTAGTTGTGTACAAATCCCGTCAGGGAAGATCTTGTCATTTCCGGCGCCTAATTAGATGTGAAGACACATCCTCGGTCTCCGTGCGAGCGCCGAGAGAGGATTAAGAGCAGCAACATGGCGCATGGCCTTAGGTGAAGCTCAGACAAGATGACTGATGATGAATGGCAGCTCCCCGAGCTAACGACTCCCCGGCTCTGCGCTCACCTGGGATAGACAGCTCTGATGAATAGTTTAGTTACCTCTACTTGTAATTACTCTTTATGTCATTGGCGCTCTCCGCCCCCTTTAACCACTCTATTCGCTCTCCTGCCTGCTTGGGTGTGGATTTGCCCCACAAATCAACAACAGCGGCAACAGAAAAGGCTTGCTAATTGTCTCTTTCTTTCCTCATATGCATGGTTTAATCTTTCCTCCTCCTTCTCCTTCTCCTCCTTCTTCTTCATTTTCTCTTCTTCTCCTCCAGCTGCTTGCCCGGTGCTGTGCAGCGGCAACGGCCAATACGACAAGGGTTCCTGTGTGTGTTACAGTGGCTGGAAGGGACCCGAGTGCGACATCCCCGTCACGCAATGCATAGACCCTCTTTGCAGCGGCCATGGCACCTGCACCGATGGAAACTGTGTGTGCTCCATCGGCTACAAGGGGCCGAACTGTGCAGAGGGTGAGGGTGGGCACTTTGTCTTCTAACGTGCATAATCTGTTTGAAAGTTTTAAAAGGAACTTGGATGTTTCAAATATTTTTGAAAATGAAAATATGTCTCGTAGCAGTATTTCACAGATAATAGGTCCCTAATCTGTGTCCAGATTTAGGGTCTGCATCCCTCAAAGGCTTCATTTGAAGACTGATTACACAACGGCGATGTAAATGCGGCCCAACAATTTATCACCCGTTTGAAGGAAGGTTCTGGTGTACGCTTGGACAAGGTGTCCGCGCATCCTTGAAAGCCTTGTGAAGTCGTGTATCTAAAATTAAGGCCTTCAAAGGTCTTAGATTCGTTTCTTTGAAATGTAAATTAATCTCAAATACGACAGTCACGGGTCTTAAATTTTGTGGCGGCATTACTATTTAGTCTCATGCTTTATGCAGTTTTTTATTTTATTTTCCTTGGGGAAATTTTTCTCAGGCAAAAGTCTGAGTCATGTGCAGACATCTTCTCCAGACTGTTGAGGCCACTGGTAGCAAACTGCTAATATGCCCTTGCTGGCTAGATAGCAAGTTCTTTTGCATCTATCATAGATGTGGTAAGTACAGAGTTAACACCAGTTGGTTGGATGACATTAGTCTTTGAAATTGGTTCACCTCTGTTGCCAACCATATGAAGCTATTGGCATTCAGTGCAAAAAATCTTAGCATGTGGGTTCAGGTTGCTTTGCAAACTATGTGATTTTCTGCTGGTAATTTCCTGATGAAGTTCTTAAATTTCATTCGTCATGGACTTAAAAAGTCTTACATTTGAGTTATTGAAACCTATTTGAAGACTTTTCTATCCCAAGATTCATTGTGAGCAGAACGGGAGTTTAGTTTTAAATACAAGTATATTCAAATCTGCAAAAATTAAGAGCTTAAGAAGTTGTGTTGTTAGGCTTTTGTCATCTGCAAAGACATGTTTTTTAGTATAACATTGTAAAGACTTAATTTAATTATTGCAATTGTTTATTTAATTAAATAAACTTCAAGAAGTAGTAAAAAAAAAATCAGCAAGATTTCAAGCTCCATTTTTACCGGCATTTGTTAACCTCTGTTACGGTTGCTAGGTGACAGGAAATATAAGGAGGGCAATTAATCAGAAGGCCAGATCATCCACTTTCATAGCCGCTCGACAAAGGACCCGACCTACATCGACCTTCGAAGGACCCAATGGTGTAGTCGGGTTTGCGTTGATGACATCACAACCGTTGAGCCAATCAGGTGTTATTAGCAAAGCATTAGCAAATAACACATTTTTGACAGACTCTGAAGCAGCAACGTTGCAAATTAACGTCTGAGCAACAATCTATAACACAGAAAATAAGAGCCACGAGGCGTTATCTGCATCTAAAGTGAGCAGAAAAGCTTTGCTGCTAACTTCAAGTTCAACCAGTGACCCCTTCTAACTAAAGATAGTCTGCAAATTACAGCATAATCTTGTGCTGAGCAAGTGTTCGTTCCTGCTATTCGTAAAGATGAAGTATGACACCGCAGCTGAACACATCAGAGGTTTTATTAAGAGCTGAACTCGCTTCTATTGATCCTTGTTAAGACGGATCTGCATGGCACATTCTCCATCATCGGAGGCAAAGGAGAGGGATGAGAAAGGCGAGTCGGTGCGGCGAAAGGTGAATATCTAAGAAGTGAGAGAAAAAAGTGAGTTTTTGAGGTTGAAGATGAAGAGAAGAGGAAACAAAGGGCAAAAAAAAAAAGAAGTCAAATGACAAAAGAAGTCAAAAGAAACCTTAGAGGGCCCGAGAACAAGGTCAGCGATTTCGCTGCGTCTTCTTCATCCATCCAACCTCACCCCTCCTCCTCCTCTCATATCTGATATTCATCACGGCAGAGTCCCTCAAACAATTTACCTGAAGTGCCGGCGACATGAAAATCGATAACTGTGATCCGCCGTTTCTGCCGGGCAAACAGAAATGGAGAGGCCGGAGGTTATGTGCAGGCGTGTGCTTTTATTAATTTGTGTACAAAAAAATAAATAAATAAATAAAAAAAAGGGTGCAGCCGGGTCAGCTATGCCCGAGGTGAGAGAGAGAGAGAAAGACTGAGAGGGGATGGGGGTGCGTCACACACGACAAGACAAGGAGGGGAGAGAAATGGAAAAAGAAAAAGTGTGACCGGGACAGAGCAGTGACAGCCGGCCCGGAGAGGGGTGGGTGGGCGCTGTGCCGAGAGGAGGTAATTTGTCAAATTGGTTTTCACTCACTGCTCAAACTCACAGCTGCCCGTCAACCTGGCAGACTGACAGTGTCACATTTTCCCCCGTGTACTGCCACACACACACACACACACACACACACACAGTCAGAAATGCATCCTCTCTGAATAATGTCAGGGTTGTTTGGGGGGTTTTTTCCACAGAGGAAGATTCTCCCTCCCGTGCTCCCATTATACTTTTAGCTGTTTTTTACTGTGCGCCTTAATTGCTTTATTGAAACATCTGCTGATGTTTTCCTTCATTTCTATAATCCTCTTTTGCGTCTCACCAATTAAATTCTCGCCTTGTTTAAGCCTTTTCTTTGATAACTCATTTTACTATCTGCCCTGGTGTGCGATTTCGCAGCTTGTCTCAGTTTCCCTTCATCTGTTTGTTCCCTTCGTTTTTTTTTTTCTTCTTCTTTCAACGCTGTCGTATCTTTTTGGCTTTTTTAACGCAGTGGATTGCCTGGACCCGACGTGTTCCAACAACGGCATCTGCGTGAACGGAGAGTGCCACTGCAAGCCGGGGTGGGGAGGGCTCCACTGCGAACTGCCCAGGGCCCAGTGCCCGGACCAGTGCCACGGCCACGGCGCCTTCATCCCAGACACCGGCTTGTGCAGCTGCGACCCCAACTGGATGGGGCCCGACTGCTCCATGGGTGAGTAGTAGCAGCGCCGAACGGCTGAAAGAGACGAACGCTCCGAGCGAAGACTGACGGGTCAGAGTTTTTAGGAAACCGCCTACTCAGTCCCGACGTCTCGATTCTTTTTTTTTTTTTTTTTTCCCATTCCCAGGGTACTTGACTATTAGTTAGTCATTTTATACCATGCTGTTCTGGTTTTCAAATTGGGCTTGGATGCAGTCCACTGAAATTAAAACATGCTGCGAAATAGAAATCAGCAACTGTTACAACGATCAAGCCAAGTTGGAGCATGTTGGAACACAATGTGGGAAGTTTTTTTTTTTTTCACTGACAGTAACAGTATGGAGACGGGGGATCTTTGTGTTATTAATACGGTGCCGTTCCAAATCTTAAAGTATGGAAAGAAATTAACTTGTGCAAAACTTTTAAATCACTACTTTAAAGTGGGGGAAGTGAAGATTTTTTTCTTAGACTTATCCAGTGCAGTACGTGTTTGCTTTGTGATTTGAGGTTCGTCTGTGCCCCACCTCTATTTTCTTGTCTGAACACCCAAAGTAAGATGCAACCAATTGTTTGCAGAATTTTCTTGATCACTACACAGAGCCCACCTGTGGGTAACTGCGTCACAGTAAACATATTCTGACTGTGAAACATGGCGGTGGCAGCATCATGTTGTGGGGATGTTTTTCTTCACCAGCTGTAAAAGAGTTGAGACTGAAGTAGAGGTTCACCCTCCAGCAATGCATTGACCCAAATCACCCAGTTAGAACCGATTAGATTTAATATATGCTTGTGTTAGAATGGCCTAGTCAAAGTTCAGACATGAGTCCCATTACATTATTAAGTAAAATCAATGTTATGTTATAATATTATTCTTCATAGAAAGATAACATACCTCACAAAGCAGCCGTCCTCTGTGAATCCCTCACTCGGCTCCTCCAGACTAGCAGCAGCAGCGCTTAGCAAACACCTGGTGGAAGTGTGTATCTGCTGAGCTCATTACGCAAGTTACCTCTCAGTCCTACACTCCTAAGAATGTCGCTGTAGGCTTAACGGAGTTACGCCGTTGTGATGACGTGCTGAAGGCGGAGTGTCAGAAAGAGCAGGTGCTTCTTAAAGAGACAGAGGCCCAATTTCAAGATGTCAAATTGCGATGTCAAGCTTGTTTCAAGTGAGGTTTGACATATACAGCATTTTTATAACACAGTTACGTAATCGTGCTATGCAATGGCACTATGAGCATTCAAAGTAGATAACACTGTCCCTTTAAGAACATATGGAAATATTTGAAATCCTGATCCAGTTTAAACGATAAGCTTAAGCAAAGCTCCAGAGACAAACCTCAAACAACTGCAGTAAATAAACAGCTGGATTTTATTTAAGGTAACGGAGTACAGTGGGCTAACTACAAATGCATGCCACACTTTTCAGATTTATATATACATAATATGTAATTATTGTGTTTGTCACACAATACACACACTATAGATTCCTTTTTTTTTTTTTTGAAACAGCCACATTTCTCTCTCAATGAAAGCCAGCGGTAAACTCTTCCACTGAAACAGATCCCGCTGCCTCCTCCTCGGCGGCAGCGCGAGAACGTCGCTCGCTTCTTACAAGCAGAGCTCCCGACGTTCGTCGCAAGCAAAACTGCTTAACTTTAATACAGACAACAGTGTCTGCCACCGCGGGACTCCTCCGCAGACGTGTATCAAAACGTCTGCTCACCGGGGGGTCCCGAGCTCACAGACGGAATCGTCTCATCTCACCGCACACACCGCCGCTGCCTGCGACGCCGCAGACAAAAGGCTTGGAACATAAAACGTTATCTTAAAGATGTCGTCGCCAACTTTGACTAAAGATGCAGGACGGGAGATTGAAACAGCAGCTAATTTGGCTCATTTTTTAGTCTTTTTCAAACAATTTTAGGGTTCTTGTTCATTGCAAAACAGAAGAAAGGGAGAACTTAAATTTGGGTTCGGTGACCGCCGTCTCAAAGGGTGTCAATTCCAGCTCTGCTCTGGGTAGCCAAAAAGACTCATAAATAAAATTACAAAAGAAAATAAAAATACGCAAAATGCAATCTGAAAAGTTGTGCGTGTGCGACCCAGATTTGTCTCATCCACTTGCAGAGGTTTGCTCAGTCGACTGCGGGACCCACGGCGTGTGCATGGGCGGGGCGTGTCGCTGCGAGGAAGGCTGGACCGGGGCCGGCTGCGACCAGCGCGTCTGCAACCCGCTCTGCATCAAACACGGGACCTGCAAGGACGGCAAGTGCCAGTGCCACCAGGGCTGGAACGGCGAGCACTGCACCATCGGTAGGTGTTTCCTGTACCTCCTCACCCCGAGCGCGTATGCGCGTGTGTGTGTGTGTTTTTGTTTTGTTATTTTGTTTTTTGGTGTGTGTCGACACCGTGGGTGAACACAGAAAACATCCAGTCAGACTGAAGTGGCAGCTTCCTTATTATTTTAATTTATTTATTTTTTTCCTTCCATTTTGTTAGATGGATTTGGAAATGAGAGGTGGAGGCGCAAGCAAAAGCTACAGGGAATTCAAGGAGAGGGCTGATGTAGAGAGGGGCGGGTGAAACGAAGCGGAGAGGAATAAACTTCTGAGGAGTGAGGGTGGGAGGATTACAAAAGAGCAGGGTTTAGTTGTTTATAGTCTGCCTCTCAACTGCACACCCAGGAGTTTTAGTTCTTCTATGGCCTTTGAAACACCAAAGTTGTGTTATGAAAGGCAAAACTCTGCAACATACTGTGATCAAAAAATAACTCTCAGATTCTCCGTGTGGGTACGTGTGTGTGTGTGTGTGCAGAGTCATCGTAGAGTGTGTGCGTGCGTGCGTGTGCGTGTGTGTGTTTTTTGTCAGTCAATCACTGTCTCATATTGACATCAATGTCACTTTGGATGGATGACTGCCAGATCCCTTTGATTCCTTCACACTACTCCGAGACACAAAGTCTCCTTTCCCCTGTCACCAGAGGCGCTGTGATTGCAGCCCGCCAAACAAACACCAAAACACACACCTACATACACGCACGCACGCCCCAGCACATACATATGCACGGGGGAATAGCGGTTTATGATCTCCCCGTTTCCACCCCACCCATCCCCCCATCAGAAAGTAGGGCAGCTTTGACTGCAGCATCAGCCTGAGATGAAAGAGTTGTCAGGCCTCAGCTTGAGCGCAAAAAAGCACACTTCACCAGCACCAGACATCCTCAGTGTTAGCTTATCGCAGCCTGCCTGTTCTGTATTTCAGCTCTGCATGACGTTGCTTGCATTTATTTTAAAATTAAAAGCAAAAAAACAAAAAAAACAACATACTCTCCCTCCAACATTTACCTTCTGCACGTTTTCTCCCACTGCAGACCATGGGAGCATGGTTGACAAAGCAGGTACCGTATCTGACTCTGGTGTTTCTGTTTCTTAGCCTGTGGTGGTAGAAGCTAGCTGCTGCATTGGCCTGGCTTGGCTCCGTAGACTCTGTGGTGCTTTTCTGTCCGTGGTAGACCAGAGGTGCCTGCCTCAATGACGACTCCCCTCCGTGCGGTGCACTACCCCTCTCCCACCCCTCTTTTGTTTTCTCGCAGTGCACTGCAGCAGGGTCCAAGCTGTCATTGAGCCCTTCGTGTGTCGTGGGGTGACCGTGTGGTGGTCCCGAAAGTGCCGAGGGGGCTGTGCCGTGGGTGTGTGGTTGTGCATGCGTGTGTGGGGCGTGTGTGTCCCCCCCGGTACGGGTGCGTCTCATTACGTTGGGGTGTCGTTAAAAAGCCAATTCATTTCAGTAATTCAATTCAAAACGTGAACCTCAGATGTTGTATGGATTCATTACACGCAGGGTGATATAGTTTTAGTGTTCATTTCAACTTGATAGTTTTGGCTTATAGCTAATAAAAACCCCCAAAATTCAGCTTCTGAGGAAATTATATGAGTCGAATAATAAAGACTTTGTGGAAATGTTGTTTTACGGCCTCAACAGTCATTGGGAAGACTGCTTGACCTACACAGGTACGAAACCAAAGGTTATTGCTAAGGAAGCCAGCTGTTCACATGCTGCTCAATCCAATGGGAAGTGAAATGGAAAGAAAAAGTTTGAACATGCAGTAGGGATAGGTGCAGTTTTGATGGAACTGAAATAAAGCCCATTCAAGAGTTTGTGGGAGATTCAAACATCTGGACTGCAGTTGCAATAACTGAATCAGTCAATCTATCGAGTTTATTTGTGTAGCATACTTCAACAACACAGCATTTCAAAGAGCTTTACATTGTAAAAGCATTAAAAAAAGCATCATGAACACAACATATATATCAAATTATGATCTATACACAAGTGTCATCATTAAAATCATCACTACATGTCAAATATGTTGGTTAATGTTCCATTTATCTTGGTTCAAAAGTAACTCTAAACAGGTGAGTTTTTAGTCTTAGTTTAAGTTTTCTAGAAGTTTGTTCCAGATTTAATGTGCCTAGAAGCTGAATGCTGCTTCTACCATATTTGCTTCTGATTCGAGAGCACATGCAGAAGTATCTAGAACATCTGGTGCCACTGAAGCCTTCCTTTTGTCGAGCCACGTCTGAACCAGATGCAGGATCAGAAACATCTTACCAGGGGCTAAAGAGTGAAAGGGATTGAACTGTTGCTCAGTGATCCAAAGTTCTCTTCTCAGATAAAAGCAAAATTTGCATTTCATTTGGAAAATCAAGGCCCCACAATCAATGGGCATTAAGGCTATCAGCCCTGGACAAGCTCAGGCCTTGAGCTTGTCTGCATTGTTGGATCTGCCGTCTCTCAATTTTTTGGTTCACCGTCTCTGAGCTGTACATATTGGTGTTTTTGGCATGTAGGGTGAAAACATGGTGATCAAACCAGGTACTGGCAGAGCGGGGAGGTGTGAAGTCCTGCTCTCAGTAAAGCTTGTCAGCTGTGGGAAGCATGAAGTGCTCTAAAAGACTCTGGCAGGTGGCTGCACTGACTTGTGTTGGTCCATCTACTATTGGGCCAATCAACACCAGCCCCTCAAATCATTACTGACAGTGGGGATGTCGCATTGGACCTCAAGCAGCTCAAATGCTGTGCTTCCCGTTTAATTCCACCTGGAAAGATTAGACCTCCGAGCAACAGTTTAGTTCTTTTCCTTCCTTTGCTAAGCTTTGACACTTCTTATGTCGTCTCTACTTTGGGATTGACTTAACACAAGGAGCTGAACATTTATGGCCCAAGTCCTTGTTACTTTGGTGTGTGGTGACTCTTGAAGCACACTCTACACCCGATGAATCTAACCCAAACTTTTAAATGGGCACATTCTTTCCTTCCACAAAACTTTCCCATAATGAGCTGGGCTGCAGCACTGTGTGCGTGGCCAACTTCTTCAGCGACAATATTTGGTTCTAACGTTCTGCCTGAGAGAATCAATTATTTGGGGGCAACTATTAAATCCCTGTGATTTTGTAGGCCAAAAAGTTTTCTTTAAAGGTCTTCTTTTCTAAAGAGAGTATTATTAGCTATGAGCCGTAATTATCAAAATAAGCTGAAATACACAGTGGAAATGTATGAGGTTTACATTCTGAATTAAATTAGTGACGTAAATAAACTCTTCAATGATATTCAAACGTATTGAGACTCACCTGTGTGTCCAGTGTGAAACCCTGAACAAACCAAGCACCAAACACTCAGCTATTCCAGCCATGTATCACGTAAACACAAGAGCTTCACACATAAGGAGAAAACGATCAAAGTCGTGGCGAACTTTTGAGGTAATTGGTAAATTTCATAGGCCACTGATGCAAGGCGTTAACGTGGTGTCAAAAAAAAAACACTGCAGAACTGTTAAGTGTGTGTGTGTGTGCGTGTGTGTGTTTACATTTTGAGTATTTGTGGCAGCGGCCGTGGTGGAGCGGCTACTAAATTCATCCCACTTGCATGTGTGTCGGCTCGCATCGTTGGCATTAATTCCAGCCCTTCGATCTGTTTCATCAAGCCAGGTCGAAGCAAGAAAAACCGCAGGTTACGTAGTCCGTCAGATCACACGCAGGGACACTCAGAGCAACAGCTTAAGGTCGAGAAATCGAGGCAAACAGAGAAGACTGCGAGTCCAGGGTGACTTTTCTCGCACTCTCTCAGCGAGAATGCTTATTAGATAGCCCCGCAGCTGAACCTCCGTCAGGTTGCGCAGAGCGGCACAGATTGCCTGACAGCTCAGGTCCCTGGAGCAACGTTGAGAGTGTCCTCTCAACCCTCTGCACTTAATGGAACAGCTCTCATTGTTTTATGAAGAGCCAGCTCAGAGAAAAAAGGTAAATTGCCGGGTTAAAGACGGAGCAAGACACGGAACGACGGAGGGGGAAGAAACAAGAAGCAAAGGGACATTCCTGAAGTTCTTAGGGTAGCTTATTAAGGACAGGAGAAGTAGATGAGCGGAGGTTTGTTTTAGAAGTTATCCAGCCCATCTATAGGGTGCGACGGTGGATTTATGGCGGTAACCTTTTACTTGGTGACCTTTAGAGCAGGCGGAGTTGGGCGCACGGGGACCGAATGGGAGGAAAAATACAGCAACTTTTTACTACAGCGTCTCGACTTAGTTTCTTTCTTCTCCTTCACTCTTTCCTCGGCTAGCCTTTCTCTTGCCCAGTAGCCCCCCCTCATTCATTCTCACACAATATCTATCCAGTTATATACCCCATCATCCAGTCCCACAGATACCGCATACCAAACAAGTGTGTGTGTGCTCGTGTGTGTGCTGGCCCATAACCCAAGGCAATTTCTTCTCCTTTTTAAGGGGATTTCATCAGAGTCCAACTACATTACTGAGGAGGGTGGGCTTAATAGTTTCTGAAATCCCACTTTATTCTACTTAGTATGGGGGGAGTATTGACTGGGTCCTGACATTAAAGAGAGAGGAGCCTTATGCGAGGCCTGCCCAGGCAAGCCAATCAATGCCCGCTATGGATTGTCCTGTCCGGGTGCTTCATAAGTATTTGGCTGCTTTAAATGGCAACTCCATTTAACAGGCAATCACTGCTAACTGCCTTTGTTCCCCGAGCTCAATACTCGGGGACAATCTATTCCAGCCTGACTGTTAATGCGCCATCATGAGCGCTCCCCTGATGCCGAGAATGCTAATAATTAAAGATAAAACCTTTGATTTGATTCCTCTTGTTGAGCTGAAAACTCGGCCTGAGCCGCTCCGCTCCGCCCCTCCAGGTCTTCCCACCCCGCAAAACAAGATGGCGGTTATCCTCGAAGTCCTCCTTTTCCTTGACTCGCCCCCGTCTACACCCCCCACCCTCCACCCCTCCGTCAGCCGCCCCGGCCGGTTTGAGACGTGATAAAACGCCAATCGGGGTGAAATGCCTGTTAATTTTAGCCGCTGCCTCGGTTTAGATTGCGCTATTTGTATTCATAATGCATGGCTTTATTGATGCAGCGATTTGTCGGAGGGCAAAATCCTGCAGCGCAACTTGAGTGAAAATATGTTCATTAATCTGCTGAGCAGGACTCGGTAAAAAGCATTTCATATTCATAATCTCTCACTGGGTTATTTTGTCCGTCCTCGCTCGGCGGCGGGCGCGATGCCGCAGAGTGAGAAATGCCAGGTCATATCTCCCGGGTGTGTGTGTGTGTGTGAGTTGAGTGCTTTTTGTGCATGTGTGTATTGTTTTATCAGTCAACCTTGTCTTTGCACTTCATCTCCCGTGGGTAGACTTTGGAGTGTTGCGTCCCGTTCCTTCATTTATTGGTGAGGAAATCACTATGACAAGTTTGTTTAGGGCTCTATTTTTATTTTTTTATTTTTTTTTTAGGGGGAAAAAGAAATAAAACATTGACATTGTGTCACATCAGTCCTTGAAAAATTCTAATGAAGAAAATGCGCAGTGGTAAAAATGTTTGATTTAGACAGGCCAAGCAAGAATTGAAAGCTTTCTTTTTAAAAAAAAAACCCACAACATTCCTGTCTGTCGCTGTCTTGGCCTGCAGTCAAATTATTAAACCGAGCTTAAACACTTCCTGTTGGGCTTTCATAGCCCAGACTATTTATTTCATGTCATTTAGCAGGCCCTCTACGGACATAGCCAAGTGAAATTAATACATGACTAATCTTGACTGACTAAATTAACGTTGGGGGATATGCTTTAGCTGATACGCTGCCACGAGTTCGACAAAAACATTGATGCGATCTCATATCTGTCTGCATCGAGCTGGAGCCAGCAGTTAGGCTGCCTAGATTAGCATATAGACTAAAAACAGGGAGAAAGAGCCCTGCCAAAGCCATAAAAGTGCTCTATGTGAAGAACAGCAGGTTTGTTTTAAAAGGATTGCTTGGTTTTTGAAGTGGCGCGTTTGCAAACTGCGTTTTAGGCATTATTTTAACTCCGGTAGACAAGTCCTAAGTGATCTCGGGGATTATTAGCAGGATTATTATTTAGGTATCAAGCAAACAGAGATGCACAAACAGTCGACTAAGATAGAAAATGTTCACCAATTAAAACAGGAAAGTCAAACTCATTTTCTTTTTGGGACAAATCAACATCGCGAAGGTTCACAAAGGGCCGGTTGTGTCAGAACGAACTGAATAAAACCCGCTAACAAACCGTTAAAATAGTCATGTTAAGACTATTATTATTAAATGTTAAATTACATTAAAGCATTAAAGCGAATTGATAAGTTCTTCTTAAAGTTAAATAATGTTTAACATCTCGGACTGATGAGTCTATTCAGGATTTCATGTTTCTTTTTTAGAAACAATTTGCATTAAACTCAGTTACACATTAGCTCAACAAAGAGCAGGGATCAGTTGATTTGTGTGAATTTATGTGAATTTTTATAAAATGACTGATGTATTTTTGGCAATATAAAGATGATTTATATAATATCCCTTTGAGATTAATAAAGTATTTTTGAATTTGAACTTTGAAAATCATCTTTGATCTGATAAAATAATTGTTATCTTAAAGGTTTTATTTATGCGTCCCTCTGGAGTTTAGAGAGACGCATGAATTGCGATGGCAGCCTGGACTTGGAGTTTGACATTTGATTTAAAATATATCGACCTCAAAGCTTCATTGATCTGTAGAGTCAATGATCGTTTAAGTATTTTTGCAGCTATAGTTTGGATTTTGTTTTACAGTAATTGTGACTGCGGCAAATCACGGGCAGCATCGCTCTCGATTCTGCTTGCTGACTGTTTAAAACTACTCAACACAACCCCGCCCGATGTAACAAACAAGACCGATTACATGCAGGACACCGAGTTAACATCTTGTGATATTTTCTTCTGCTTCACCTGCAGAGAGTAACGGAAGCCAAAGGAGTTACTGCGGAGGCTAAAACAAACGTACCACTGATTAAATCCACAAAGTTTTCCCAGCTACTCTTCTGGTTTGTGTTTTAATAACATTCTAATACGTTACATCCTGAGTGGTGCTTCACCTGATTTCAGTCTTTACGCTTAACCAAGTAGAGCAGGAACTAAAAAGAAAGAAGAAGCCTGTGCATTTGGTATCATTTCTTCTTCTAATAAAGTATCTTGTGATGAAATATAATTTCCATATTTGTCCTCTATTAAAACCAGAGCATAGCAGATAGTGTGACTATGAGGAAGATATTACTGTCCTCTGTAATTGCCTTCTTTATTTGCCTCAAAGTCACTGTTGAGTTTGGAGAGCTCTCGCCTTGCTGGTTCCAGACTCGCTTGGCTCTCGGGCCTCTGATTCTGCTGGCGGGGGGGTGGAGGGGGTTCTTTTGCATAAGCTTAAGTAAAGGTTTATTAGTTCATAGACTGCATATACACGCACACACACTTGCACACAAACGCTCAGACACGCACAAACACACACACGCACACACACACACCGTCAAACATAATCTCATTCTCTCATGAGAAAGCATTACTCTCAGGCCATCAGAATCCCATTACCCACACTGAATCATAAATAGAGGGAGAAGGAGAGTGATGATCGGGTGGGGTTCCATCCAGTAAGCGAATAACGTAATCTATCCACCTCGGTCCGCACACGGACGGACATTAGCAGCCGTTGTTTTCGGTTTAGAGCCGGAACGAAAGACGTAAGTTTAAAAAAAAAAAAAAAAAAAAACCCTGACCCGCTGACTTAAACGGATTCCTAACCAGCCGGCATCTCGACGGTTGTTCATCCGTGTGTCGTTAATTATGAAACAAGTATCCCTCTGTTCTCTCTCTCTTCTCTCTTCTCCCCCCCTCAACCCCTCGTTCCTCCTGTCGTCTTCACCCAGACGGCTGTCCCAACTTGTGTAACGGGAACGGCCAGTGCACCATGGGTCAGCAGAGCTGGCACTGCGAGTGCCAGACAGGCTGGAGGGGCCCCGGATGCAGCGTTGCCATGGAAACCTCCTGCTCTGACAACAAGGACAACGAAGGAGGTGAATTCAAGAGCGGCGGTATAAAATTTTTGCGGCGAAGCGGTTCGTAAGTGCCCCTACAAGAAGAAAAGGAAAAAAAAAAAACAGAAAAGATATCGAAAAAAAAGAATGGATGATAGAGAGAAAAAATAAGTAAATTAGAAAAGAAATAGAGATCTCAGGAGAGGCGTCGTCTCCAGGGACGGCAAAAGTAAACTTTTTTTTTTATTTTATTTTATTTTTTATCAGAGACACCAGCGTTAGATTGTATTAACGAAGGATTCATGAAAGCTTAATGCTCTTTGCTGTCCTCACGGCTCCCTCTGCCCCTCTTTCAGACGGACTGACGGACTGCATGGATCCAGACTGTTGCATCCAGAGTCCCTGTCAGAACAGCCCTCTGTGTCGGGGCTCCCGGGACCCCCTGCTGGTCATCCAGCAGAACCCCATGTCCCAGCCTCGAGTCAGGTCTTTCTACGACCGCGTCAAGATGCTGGTGGGACGGGACAGCACCCACATCATCCCCGGGGAAAACCCGTTCAACTCCAGGTACGGCAAGCGAAATATGTTGAGGCCCAATAACAGGCAGAAAGGCATGTTATTGCTAATGAAAATAGGGGATATGAACCAAAAGAAAGTGATTATCTTAAAACCAAGTGTGTAAAAAGTAGACCTGCCACGATAAGAAGTTTAGCTGATAAATTGTCTCAGAAGTTGTTGCGATAAACGATAAAATTGTTGATTAGAGACCAAGGAGATGTATAATATAAATGTAACGGCATAGTAATGTAAGCACAGATTCTCAAAGATTAATAAACCTCAGATTATATTTAACATTTAATACTGGAACCAAAAAAACATTTTAGAAATCTGAAATAAATCAACAAAACAACAGAAGCAACAAATAAAACAAATTATTAAATCTCTGCAAACAAAAGCAAAAGGAATAGTTGAGACCGAAGCACCAGACTGAAGACTTTCGTCATCCAGGTTTTGGTAGAAAGAGAAAAAGGGTAAATCATGCAAATGGAAAATTTATATTAGTTTATCATGCAATTAATCGATTTATTGCTTATCGCGACAGGCCCGGCAAAAAGCACGACTTCGACGTTGCTATGCTCAAAATTTGGAAAATCAAACTTAATTTATCACAAGTTACATATATATTAGTTATATAATATGTTATATGCTGGAGTGTCTTGCAAAAATATTCATGCCATGTGAACTAATTAGCATTTTGTCTCCTTACAACCATAAACTCTAATGTATACTTGAGGGATTTTATTTAATGAAACAGAAATTCCACACAATGTGAATATATAGTATTTTCAAAATGAATATCTGAAAAGTATGTAATTATTAAACCAGGTGCAACAAATCGCAGCTGAAGTCACCAAAGTGGACGATTAATTAATCCACTTTTTCTTCTCCCGTCATGTAAAAATCCTAATAAAACCCATTAGAGTTTGCGGGTCGTTTGTACAAAGGCACAGCTTAGCCACCCACAGCTGCGGCGAACATCAAATTATTTAGATTTTATTTTATTTTTGCTTCATTATCAGTATTAATTATTTGGATGAAAAGACTTTTCATCAGCGAGATCAAGGCTACAACTGTGACACTCTTAAAAGGCCAGACATGAAAGTGAATAGCTATGCCACATGGAAACGTCACTCTCCGCTCAGTCGCTCCGATATCAAACAGAAACCTCTGAAAGGTTCGCAGATCTTGCTGATGAGTGGAGTTGAAGCGCTGTCCGTGCTCCTGATGCTTATCCGCGGATTAAAACAGTGGAAATAACCCATCAATGTAAAAAAACATCATGTTTAGAGGTTATCCTGCGTGCGCACACATATTATTTCGCAGCGTCACGGTTTATTTCTGTGACTGACACACAGAGTGGAGGGGAGGGGCGCTGATTGTGTATAATTAACGAGTAGAGGAAGGGCCGGAGCAGCAAGTGATGGAGTAAATTGAATGATTGAAGGATAGCCGTGCTAATCCAATCAGATTAATGGGAGTGTGAGGGTGGGGGAAGGGGGGTTTGATGGTTCCCTCCTCACTCTGTCCCTTTCTTGTCCCCCGTCCAGCTTGGCGTCCCTCATCCGGGGTCAGGTGCTGACCACAGACGGAACCCCTCTGGTGGGGGTCAACGTGTCTTTTGTCAACTACCCACACTACGGATACACGCTGACGCGGCAGGACGGAATGTATGTACGACTGCAGCGCCGTTCAAATCTGGAATCTACCTCACATTGTCGGTGCGATCAGATTAGATTAGGTGGCGTTGGATTAGACTGGATTAGAATACTGATTTTATGAGGAGAATAGGCTACTTAAGACTCAGGTAATAAGAAAACAGTCTCTGTTGGGAAAACAGCAAATATCTGATCGATATATTAAGATAAAGCAACAGCAAAAAAAAAATCTTAATTGTTTTTGGTTCGGCTTCTACTGCAAATATCTTAGTCCACTTAAAATTAGACTAAACTAACTTATAAGTAGATGTTCAGCAAGATGTATGAGCTTGTTTTAAGTCAGTAATTCCTTAATATTGATGAAAAAAAAACTACTTCCATTTGCAGATGATTTCACTAATAAGATGTTTTTCCCATGTTATAAGTGAAAACATCTGCCAGTGGAACTAGATGTTTTTCATCTATATTAAGGAATTACTGACTTAAAACCAGCTCCTGTGTCATGCTGAACATCTACTTGTGAGTTAATTTTGTCTTATTTCAACCCTACAAAGATATTTGCACTAAAAACACTTGGCAAAGTTTCCCCTTTTTTGCATTTAAGGTAATAATTACATACACTTCAATAAAAAAATCTGGGCTTTTATGACGTAAAATCATTGTTACGAGCTCATTTAGGCGAGGCAAATTTATTTGTACAGACTCAGAGCTTTAGAGAAAAGTCCTCTTGTCTCACGTGTCTCTCTCTTCCCTCTGCAGGAACTCTTGTCTTTTGGACGTTGTGCTCTGACCATACTTCTGTGTCCGTGTCCCGTTCTCCTTTCCTTCCAGTGTTTTTTTTCTTCCAGACACAACCGACAGTGTGCTAGCATCTTGCCACAGCTTGTGTTGCGCAGCAGCAGCAGTGATTAGTTTCGTGGACTTGTTACTTGAATGACCATGTGCTCTAACCTCTCTGTCCGGCCTCGTTTTTGTCTCGGCGCCGGTTTCCTTTCAGCAGTTCCAGACTCTTAAAAGCTCTCGATGTTTCCCAGAAGAAACGTGTATGACCTCTTTTGTCTTTTCCCCTAATACCTGTTATCCTGCAGATAATGACAACATGCTTGTTTCACTCTACGTAGTCTTCTAACTTCACATTTTTAACACTTTAGACTAAAGCCATCTCTGGGTCTCTACTTTGTTTTTGTCTCTTCTTAGTCCAAGCTGACTTTGTTGCCATTCAAAGCAACGCTAGGTCTCCATTTCAGGTCTGTTTGTTGTCGATTTTCTCAAACTATATTGAAAGAAGAAGAAGAAGAAAAGCCCCGATTCTGTTTTTGAGCTCAGATGACTGTTCACCACAACCACAGCTCATCCCCATGTGTGCCTCATTCCCATCCTGTTTTCACGAACCTCTCCAGGTTTGACCTGATAGCTAACGGCGGCGCCTCTCTGACCCTGCGGTTCGAGCGCGCGCCCTTCCTGAGCCAGGAGCGCACCGTTTGGCTGCCCTGGAGCCAGTTTTATGCAATGGACACGGTGGTGCTTAAGACAGAGGAGAACACGATCCCAGGCTGCGATCTGAGCGGCTTCGTCAGGCCTGACCCTGTTGTGATTGCATCCCCTCTCTCCTCCTTCTTCAGCTCCAAGCCAGGGGAGAAACCCATCATACCGGAGACACAGGTGCAGTACCACTGACCTCTGGCTGCCGGCTAATCTCCCTCCTGGTTCCCCTCGCGCTCCTCCTGCTCTCCTCTATATGCTTGTCTCTTGTAGCTTCTACCTACCTCCTCCCTGCCACCCGCTTCCATCGTCTCTCTCCCCCCCGCGCTCTCCCCTCCTCTCCCCAGCCTCCATCCCCTTCATTTCTTCCCTTCTTTCCAGTTTCTTTATTTCATCCCTCGTTTTGTCCTTCAGCCATCACTGGAAGCGCGACCCCCATTACTCTCCCTCCGTCTAATCCTCTTAATCCCCCCCTCTTTCCTGTGGTCTTTCCCTTTTGTTTCCCCAGGTGCTGCATGAGCAGATCGAGGTGCCCGGCACAGGCCTCAAGCTGTGCTACCTAAGCTCCCGCACGCAGGGCTACCGCTCGCTCCTCAAGGTCACCATGACCCCGGCCGTAGTGCCGATGGGCCTGCTGAAGGTGCACCTGATGGTGGCCGTGGAGGGCCACCTCTTCCAGAAGTGGTTCCACGCCTCCCCGAACTTGGCCTACACCTACATCTGGGACAAGACGGACGCGTACGGGCAGAGGGTCTATGGTCTGGCTGAAGCCGTCGGTGAGTGGCGCAGGCGGCTTTTGCTTCCTCTCTCTCTCTCTCTCCTCTCTCTCTCTCTCTCTCCCAGCACTCGTTTGAATACATTAAACGGTTTAACATGAAGGGGGCTACAGGCGGTGACGGAAGGAGAGGAGCTAATTAAGAAGCCTGAAGGAGAGATAGTACAGCAGTAAGGCCACAGTAGAAAGGGCTCTTTTTCTTTTTTTCCTTTTTCTTTTTTTTCCCCCTCTTCCATACGTCTATTTCTTCCATTGAAGCTGCTTTTAGTTCAGTCAGCCAGCCGTAACTGTGGTGAAGGGTTATTAGCCATCAGGGCGAGTTAGCCGCTAACTACTGGAGCAGCAAGCAGGAGTCCAGGGGAGCCTCGCCGCTATTACTTTCTGCTGTCACAGTCACTCACAGGCGCCGTCAGCCAAACACGACTGTCAAGACGCGGGCGCCGCGGACATCCGGGGGCTTCGCTGCGGACTGTAGTGGCATGGCGGGCGTGCTGTTTGGGAAATTGGATTCAGTCAAAAAACGAAAGAGAGAGAGAAAATCTTTTTCTGCTTTTCCTGTAGAAGACGAGGTCGGGTTTTCTTTCTTGTGAACTGTGAAGATGCAGTCCTGCGACAGTTACTTTGTAACTTTTTGACATTTTACAGCAACGCGCTTCAGTGAATATGACCAGGCTTCATGCAGCAGACCAACACAAAGTAGTGGCTAAATGTAGAGAGTGCAAGATCTGAAGGTCCAATGAGGAAAAGCAGCACATCAAAGGAAGTAGAATCTGATAAAAACATCCCCAAATCCTTACACCCTTTTTCAGAAAGTCGTTGAAAACAGCTGACTGGAGTCTGGTCCAGTTTTTTATTTTTTTATTTTTTTGCTATTATTATCCTCACTCCTAATGCACTACTTCCTGTAGATACTTGGTAGAAAAATGCTTTGAGGTTCAAGGCTGAAAGGTGACATAAGGTGGAAAAAAAGTTCAAGTGGTGTGAAGAGTTTTTGTTTCATTGTTTGTGGCAAACCTGGAAACGTGCTGGAAATAGTTCTCTGACTGTGACTCAGAAGGGAGTTGATGTGTTAACAGACTTTTCCGTTTAACGAGCAGGAACACACACACACACACACACACACACACACACACCAAATACCTTTATGAGCAATCTGAATGTATCTGCCTGATCTCAACTTATTTCCCATACGTCTGCTGCTTATATTCAAATGAGTTCTGGTTTTGGACGGAGTGCTTCTATAAGCGGAGTCTTCACCGCAGCGACAAACCCTGGCCTCGAGGTTTTCCAAGCCTGCAGGGAAATATTTCCCAATTAAAAAGGTTTTATCAACATGACAGGGTGTTAGCTAGGTGTGAGAGCAGGTTTGGGCGCAGGCGCTAACTAGCTTTTTTTTGTGTGTGTGTGTGTGTATGTGTGTGTGTGTGTGGGTGTGTGTGTGTATGTGTGTGTGTGTATGTGTGTGTGTATGTGTGTGTGTATGTGTGTGAATGTATCACACGTTTCACCTTTTAAATGAACTCGGAATAGCTTGCTCGAGTGAAGTCGGTGGTTAATATTTCCTGCTTCCTTCACAGTGTTGGTCTTTTTGCTCTTTTTTTTTTATCTCATAATTACACACCTGTAAGGTCTCTTTTTGTGTCTCATATCCAGTATCGGTGGGCTATGAGTACGAGTCGTGTGCCAGCCTGATCCTCTGGGAGAAGAGGACCACCATCCTGCAGGGTTACGAACTGGACCCCACCAATTTGGGCGGCTGGTCGCTCGACAAGCACCACATACTCAACACGCGCAGCGGTACGTGGAAGCGCCTCAGCTTTACCCTCGACTTCAGACCATGTTTCTCTCCTTTTTGGTCTTTCGGTTATATTTAGCCGCTTCCCTCCGCGTTGCAGGTTTTCATCGCTGCGTGTGCTTTCTTGCCTTGGATGGGGGTTGCTGCGCGTGATTCGCATTAGATTTCACAGTGCCTCTTTTGTTTTCAGTGAGGGTTTTTACAGGAGGTGCCTGCAGTTGTCTCACCCATCCAAGCTAATGCTGTTCAACAGCCAATCGGGAGCGTCGTTTTCATGCACGAGGGAGTTCGGTTATTAATAAATTGCCAATTGACAGAGTTTGTTTTAGTATAATATACAAGATTAAAAGAAAAAACTGATATCATTTCTAAGCAATAAATCAACTAATCACATGATAAATAAAAAGAAACTCAATTGTTTTCATGTACGTGATTTGTTGTTTTTCTCTTTTCTGGATGATAAAAGTCTTCGGTCTGGTGGTTTGGTCTCAACATTTTTGTTTATAGAGGTCACATAATTCATTTTATTCTTTGCTTCTGTTGCTTTGTTTTATTTATTTTGGACACCTAAAGTGTTGGCCAGTTAAATTTTAACGTTTGTTGATCTTTGAGGATGTGAAAATGGTCTCAAAACAACAATATCATCATTCATCGCAATAACTCCTGGCACAAGTCACCGTTCTGCAAAAATTTGTCATCATGACGGGCCGAATCACACGCAAGAACATTTAATAGAATCGGTCCAAAGCAGTCCAACCTTATTCAGTTTCTGGTTTTTGAAATCAATCTGAGTGCTGAACAAATTTATGGGCACATCAGGTAAAGATATGCACAGTTCCTACATATAAATTAAAGGTTTATGCAGAAGCGTCGTCTCTTGCTAAAAAAAAACATGGTAAGAAAAATCCAGCAGTATGTCAATAAAAAACTGTTATTTTTGTTGTTGTTTTTAACTGAGGGAAGATTTACTGCCATGCTGGCAGCCCGACGCTTTTGATTTAAAACAACAGCTGTTCTGGTAAAAAAAAACAAAAAAAAAAAAAACATTTCACAAGGTCGGAGCGTACAGAGGAAGGAATCTCTAAGTAGATCATCCAGATCTCCACAGATTTTTATCTTCGCCTGACATGCAGTGGCTTCCTGCAGAATTTAGGTCTGGGGACTGAGACGGCCATGAAAGGAGGAGGATTTTGATTTTTTTTTTTTTCCCATGTGTTTGGGATCCTTATCACACTGAAATGTCAAGAGTGACAGATTTTTAGTTCTCTGGTAGAATCCAGCAGATGTTTATTTATCTAAAATGCCATAACATTCGTAATGAAATGTTCTCTAAAATGGCTTGGATGCTTTGGAACAGGAACAGGCCCACAGTATCACAGACTCTTCACTGTACTTAACGGTCACCAAGATTTCCACATATTTACCGTGCTTTCCTCCAGTTAAGTTAAGTGTTACTTGTTAAAAAGCTCGATAAAATGCTCTGTTGAGTTCGGAAGACATCATAGATCTCGTCCACCGGTCGCCATGGAGAACGGCGACCCTCAGACGCCGCCGTACGCCGCCGTTCTCTAACAGTAAGCGTTGCGGATTTGTTTACCTCCTTCGGCGTCCTGCTCTCTGCATGTGGCAAGATAAATATGGGTCCTCATCCAGCCTGCTTGGCAGTGGCTAAAAGAAACGAGCCTCTGTGTCATGACTTATTTATGCCCCAGGGAAACAGAAAGTGACGGATTAGTAATTAGGAGTTCCTGGAAACTTTTTAAGTAGATTGCTTGGGCGGGAGTAATTGTACCACTAGGGATTTTAGCTGAAAGTTTTTTATTCCATAACATTGGATTTATTATTTATTTTTCCTCCCCTCCTCCACCACCGCACCGAATGACTGCATTCAGATTAAAAGTGGGATTTTATTCATGGCGCTTTTGTTTCTTTCAGGCATCCTGCACAAAGGCAGCGGCGAGAACGTGTTCGTGACGGAGCAGCCTCCGGTCATCACGAGCATCATGGGAAACGGACGCAGGCGCAGCATCTCGTGCCCGAGCTGCAACGGCCTTGCGGACGGCAACAAGCTGCTGGCGCCGGTCGCCTTGGCGATGGGCATCGACGGCAGCCTGTACGTCGGCGACCTCAACTTCGTGCGTCGGGTCTACCCGTCGATGAACACGACGGGAATCCTGGAGCTGAGGTAAAAACCCGACACCCGGAGAGGAGAAAAAAAAAAAACACGACCCCGTTACGTCGCAGAATGGAAGAAAAGAAGCGGGAGGAGAAGAAGAGAGTTTAGCACCTAATGTGTGTTGTTTAGCATGACGACTAAAAAGGCGAGAACTAGTGGATAGGAAGACGTGAGCTTCATTATAAACCCTGCTTGATGCCGTTCCTCCAGAGTGCTGCTACATGTTTACAATCTGCATCGTTCGCACCACCTTCAGCTTTGCATTTCTCTCTGTTGGAAACTCTCGGCAGATTGTGTGAAGTAATATACGTTCTCTTGTGTTTTTCTGCCTCCTATTCTTTCTTAAAGGAACAAAGACTTCAGGCACAGGTGAGATACTTCTGTCAAGAAATTAAAACTTATAGCTTTATAAGGAGAGCATGCAATGTGTTGTAAGTATGTCTGTACCCCTTGAAATTTTCCACATTTTTGTTAAACCAGAACTACAAGCCTGTGTGTGTTTTATATTTGTTTCATGTGACATATCTTAGCTGTGAGGGAAATTTTTACTTGCTTTTTAGTTTTGCTTTAGTGTAGTTGGAGTTTTAGTCTTAACATCCCTCAACTAAAATTGAGGTCAACCCAGAGGTTTGTCAGGAGCACAGCAGACACTGAAGGATTAAAAATATCAAGCGATATCCGAAGCTTTGAACATCTCACAATGGATGAACGAGAAAAAGAGTACGACACAACTACAAACCCACTAAGACAGTGGATGTTCTGACAGCTGCAAAAAAAAAAATAACTGCGGTATCTCTGGAGGAGCTTCAGGGATCCACAGCTTAGGTGAAAAACAAAAAGGGCCTTCTTGGAAAAAGAGCAGAGAAGGCAGAAGACTTGAGATTGGAACGGAGGTTCCTAAACCCAGTCAAAGTCCAGAGATCAATCTAAATGAGTCGAAAACTCACAAATGTTTGTCGTAAAACTACTTTTCTAATGAATATTGGGCAGAAATAATCATTCTAGATGTGGCAAGAGACGTACCGTAAAAATGGTGGTTCTGCAAAGTGTTACAGCAGCTGAAGCATTACAAAGGTTTTGGGTGAAACTATTTGAAAAACGCTTTTAGTTTTCCCTTAACCTTTATAATTTTTTTCCTCCCCTCCTCCACCACCGCACCGAATGAATGTGTTACACTTTACATTCGACTGTGATTTAAAATCCCAAGAAAATACATAAACCTTTTGCTTCGAAAGTTGCAACGGTTAAAAGTGCCAACTTTGCATTAAAAGTGTCCTTATTTACCGAATGACACTTCATGACAACAGTCACAAACATTCATAAAGACTGCTTCATCTTTATGACAGTGTCTTAAACACACCCCTTCGAATAAAGTGTCACCACATTTTCTTTTTGTGAAGTGGGCAAAATGCTGAAAAGTTCAAGGGGTCATGAACGTACAGCTGAAGACGTTCAGCTAAAAGCTGTTCCCGTTGCGTCGTGTTTCCTCTCACTTCAGCAATAACCCAACCCATAAGTACTTCCTGGCGGTGGATCCGGTATCCGGGGCGCTGTTCATCTCGGACACCAACTCCAGGCGGATTTACAGGGTTCGCTCGCTGACGGGTGGCCGTCTGCTGTCGGACAACGCCGAGGTGGTGGCGGGGACGGGGGAGCAGTGCTTACCCTTCGACGAGCGCTGCGGCGACGGTGGAAAAGCCACTGAAGCTACGCTAATGAGCCCCAAAGGTAAGAAGAACCCTTTCCCAGCTTTGTTTTTACAAGCATCTTCATCTCATTTTTGCTTCAGCAATTCCATTCCTTCGTAGGAATCAAGATTTTTTTCACAAAAAAAACAAAAAAAACAATCCGCAAATGACTTGGCTTTGGGAAACATTGGCTTATGCAGTGATCTGTAGTTCAGTTCAGAAGAAATGACATCCTCCTATATGAAAGTGCCGCCTTGTGACTCGACGGAAGCAGGACAGAGACTGGAGCGGTTTATAAACCAGGTTAATGTTAAACTTATAATGGAATTATTTTTGTGGATCAGTGGATCTCGGCACACTGTGACACCAAACTGTCAAACGTGTCACGCTGTAACATTTCTCGTCAGTGACACGAGAGTGTGTAATGTGGGGCTGCAGGATGCCACCACTCTACAGTATGTGTATGTTTGAGTGCGTGGGTGGGAGGGCTTTCTGGAGGATCAGGCAGCAGTCGCTCTCTTTTACCTGTCACAACCCAAACATCAACTTCATTTTTCTTCATCAAACTTTTTTCCGTTTACAAATTCCAGACTTTTGGAGATCTGCAGATCTGAAGTTTGATATGATTTTAACGTGGAACCTGCGATAATCTTAAAAGGAAAGAAGAACCCAAGAGAGGAAGCAAAGACATAAAGGGGAGAGAAAGAAAGTGTTAAGGAAAAGGAACAGGTGCTGGATGCAGGAAACTGAAGAATAAGATGTGACACAAGTAAGGAAACAAAGGACAGATTCAAAAAAGGAATAAAACAGAGGGAGGCAGCACAGAAATGGGAGGAAGAACAGAAAGAAGGTTGTAAGATATAAGAATGAAAGGACAGAAGGAAGTAAGGAAACACAAATATGGCTAAAGCAGTAAGGGCACAAGAAAGAACAGCAAGACAAAGTGAATGACAATAATACAAGAAAGGTAGGAGAGAAGGAGGGGAAAAGGAAGGAAGTATGCAATAAAGAAAGATAAGTTGTATTAAGATAGAAAGCTAAAGAGAAAATAAATACAAAGAAGCAAGGTGATAAAAAAGGGCAGAAATTGAAAACCATGTAATCTACAAAAAAGTCTTGAAATTCTAGTATTTTTTCATTGTCCATATTTCTTTTGATGTAGTTATCCAGAAAACTTTCAAATCAAAATCCAGTTTTCCAGACTGTGGGATCTTGTTTGTATTTCGCTCAGTACTTAGCGGTCTATGCTTTACTGCCACCCACCAGTTTTGCATCTCATTGCATCTAGAAGTAATTTTTGGTGTTCAACTCATGTGGTGTTAAACATGTCACACATGCAAGGTGCTCAATGAAAAGCAAAAAAATAAAGCTAATCTAGAGGTAGGAATAGATGGCGATGTCACTAAAAAAAAACCCAGCACCGACTGAAAAAGCAGGGCAGGTAAAAGTGCACTAAAAACCGCTTTCCACTCCAGATGACCCCGCTCACAACCCGCGATTGCCCTCCGAGAGGGGGCCCGGGCTCATCTCTGCATCCCGATGACTCATCCTCGAAAACGAACACTTCTCGACAGTTCAGCGCCCGATCCATCGCTAACCCCCTTCCCACACACACACACACCTCCCCCACCCCCCACCCCTCCTCATCCGCTGAAGCACCGAGCGATCCAGCTGCCAGGGCTGCCATCCGTTTCTCAGCTGCCACACCGAGTGGAGTTTAATTGACTTAAAATGTCTGCTGGGGTTGAGTTATGAGTCGTCACTCACGGGGTGTTCATCTCTGCGCTCGACAGGCATCGCTGTGGATAAAAATGGCCTGATGTATTTCGTGGACGCCACCATGATCCGCAAAGTGGACCAGAATGGCATCATCTCCACTCTGCTTGGCGCCAACGATCTAACTGCCGTCCGGCCGCTGAGCTGTGACACCAGCATGGACGTCAGCCAGGTGAGGAGAGAGTGAAGGTGATTGATGGCCGTGATAGACGATGATGTAGCGTCCCCTGAGTGCTGAGCTGTGAGGCTCGGTGGACGCGAGCCAACCCAGGGGTCAGGGGGGAGACGGATATAGGGAGGGATTAAGGAGTCGGTTGATGAGAAGAAAGAGAACCCGTCTGCAGTCACTTAGAAAAATTAAGAAACTTTGCTAAATCTTGGCTTTAGTGACTGTCTCATGCATATATATATATAAATATATACTCTGTTTCTTCCTAACAGGTCCGTCTGGAGTGGCCCACGGACTTAGCAGTGAACCCCATGGACAACTCTCTCTACGTCCTGGAAAACAATGTCATCTTACGCATCACTGAGAACCACCAGGTCTGTGCTAACATGGCCATGGAAGCCCCTAAGGATGAACACTCACCACAGTGTCCTGACAAGATTTTATTCCAATTAGGCTTTCTCGGGCCAATTTAGAAGTAAAAGTTCTGAATTTTGCAGCATACGACAAAATAACCCCTTTATTAGTTCCAAGAACTTCCAACCTTCTTCGATGTACAGTGGTTTGTAGTAACACTCAAAGCTCTTGAACTCTTCGACGTGACAACCATTTTAGAATTCGAGGCAAAGAAGTGCATGACTGTGGGACGAAAAGGATGAATGGATTGCAGTTTTTTTTAAAGAAAGAGTGGCAAGAGTGGTAACTCTTTTACTCCTAAACAGAATCCAGTGCAAACAGTTAGCATAGTAGATATTTTAATAAAATAGAGTCCACCTGCATGAAATTACAACCGAGTCCAAACCAGATGTACTTCACAGAGATCAATCCATGACTCAGGGAAAGAGATAAGAAGTCCATGATAAGTCTGGAATAGTTTCAGAGAACCATGACTCGGGTAGGACAATCTGTCGAAAGCACAACTATTGGTTATGCACTTCAGAAATGCATTGCACATATCTGAAAGTGTGGAAAAAGACTCTGCTAAAAGAAAGTCATAAACTTTACCACAAACCTTTTAAGGGACAAACACATGGAAGAAAGTACTGTGGTCAGATGAGATCAAAACAGAACCTTTTCCAGAACAAACACCACGGCGCGGAGACTTTTCTTTGCCATTTAACTGGAAGATAGAGATTGACTATAGACTGGAGGGCAAAGGCTCACTTCCCAGTAGGACAACAACACAAAACACACAGCCGGAGTTACAATGGCATGTTTTAGATCAAAGCATATTCATGTGTTAGCAAAATTCAGACCCCAAATCTAATCGAGAATCTGTGACATGTAAACTGATGTTCACCAACACTTTTCATCCAAAGCGACTGAGCTTGAGCCATTTCTGAGTGAAGTTTTTACTTCCAGACCTACAACATGTCAAAATACATGAAATGTGGCCCATACTTTGATATTTTGTTTGAAAACGACATATCCTTTCAACCACATAAAGTCCCAGCAACGGTTCTGGTCGTGACGTGGTAAAATGACACACAGATGAAGGAATATGAATACTTGTGCATTTCACTACAACCCCATAACTGAGTCTTCTTTCTTATGTCGTTTCCCGTAGGTGAGCATTATTGCCGGCCGGCCCATGCATTGCCAAGTGCCAGGCATTGACTACAGCCTCAGTAAGCTGGCTATCCACGCCGCCCTGGAGAGTGCCACAGCCATCGCCCTGTCCCACACCGGCACTCTCTACATCGCTGAGACAGATGAGAAGAAGATTAATCGAGTCAGACAGGTGGGCCCTGGAGAAACCTTGAGCTCTGTTGTTTGTCTTTCCTGCTGGTTTAGAATAAATTTGCTTCTTTCAAGATATTTTTGGCTGCTAAGCTTGGCAGCTCCTCTGGTTCAAGCTGAGATTTCCAGATTACAGTACTCCTACTTCGCTTTACCTCAGACTGAACTTTGCTGTTGGCAGAACGCTCCGTTTGATCACGCAGCTCTCCTCTGTTCTCTGCTCGGGCTCCAGGTGAACACCAACGGAGAGATCTCTCTCCTGGCCGGCGCCGCCTCCGACTGCGACTGCAAGAACGACGTCAACTGCAACTGCTTCTACGGCGACGACGGCTACGCCCCCGACGCGGGCTTGAACTCCCCGACGTCCCTCGCCGTCTCCCCCGACGGCACCCTCTTCATCGCCGACCTCAACAACATACGCATCAGGGCGGTGCGGGCGAACCGGCCGGGCCCGGCCCTCTCGAGCGTGGGGTTCGCCGGGTCGGCGCAGTACGAGGTGGCGTCGCCGCGGGAACAGGAGCTGTATGTCTTTGACGGCGAGGGGCTTCACATCCAGACGGTCAGCCTCGTGACCGGGGAGCCCCTTTATAACTTCACCTACGGCTCGGACGGTGAGCTGGTCATGCTGGTGGACAACTGCAACAACACCGTCAAGGTCAGGAGAGACGGCCAAGGGCAGGGAGGAGGAGCCGGCCTGCTCAGGCTGGTGCTGCTGCCCGAGAATCAGGTGGTGACCCTCGGATTGGACCCGACCGGGGGGCTGCGCAGTGTGTCCGCCATGGGCCAGGAGGTGGCTTTGATGGGCTACAGCGGGAACACGGGCCTACTGGCCACCAAGGCTGATGAGACCGGATGGACAACTTTCTACCAGTAAGTCTCAGCAGAGGATCTAAAGTAAAGGTGCATGATGCCCTGCTCTGGTCCAATTTCACATGTTATCCTTCTGCCCCCTAGTGTTCGCTTTGAAAACTACATCTAAAACCTGTACCAACACTTCCTTCAGCAGTACATTTATTTGCCAACACCTTTAGCCCTCGTGTGTAGAAATGGGGTCCAACTGACCCCACACACGTAAAATTTGTATAATTAGTCACAGTCCTCTACGTTTGGGTTAAATCGTATCCTTTCCCCCGCCCCAGGTATGACAGCGAGGGCCGCCTGACCAACGTGACGTACCCGACGGGCATGGTGACGAGTCTCCACCGCGAGATCGAGCGCTCCATCAACATAGACATCGAGAGCTCGAGCCGGGACGACGACGTCACCGTCATCACCAACCTGTCCTCGGTCGAAGCCTCCTACACAGTGGTGCAAGGTAGGCCGATTAAACGCAGCAGCAGGAACTCACTTTTTCCGGTTTCAGATTTATTTTTTCTCCAGCCTTAAAAAGTCCAATCGGAAGACTTTAATTAAGTAACGACGAGTCACACAGAGTTCTCCTTTCAGGATCGCAGCCTCCCCTCTGTGATGGTAAATATGCTGGCCTCCCATTTTAATTTTCATTCATTTATGTGCGCGCTCCGGGAGATTATTTTCCTCCCCTCCGCCCGGCCATTCTCCTCTCAGTCCCTCTTATGGTGGGAAAAAAAAATAAAAAATTACCAATATATAAGTTGTTAATCCCATCTGGGTCATCCAGCTTTTGAATGTCATCCCAGCAAAATTCATTAACTCACGTTGAGTGAATCCTCCTCATCCCTCAAGCTCTCTCTCCGTCTCTCTCTCTCTCTCCACACGCGCACTCAGCCGGTCCCCATGATCCCTGAGCTTATTTGGTGTGTTTAGAAAAGAGGAGGAAGAAGAATAATTGTGTCCTTCCCCTTGACCGGTGTGAGCCGTGGTGATGCTGCTAGTGCGGATGCCGAGCCGGATGGGTTGCGGATGCAGTCGGCGGCGCTCCACCTGCGTTTCGGCGGCCGGCGGAGCGTTTGTTCGCCGCGCTTTTAAGTCATTTAGGGTTTCCTCCACACTGTGTGGGTTTTCAGCTCAGCCTCTGCGCTGACATCCTCACTTAACCGTCTCCCCTCGCTTCCCGCTCTTCCTCGCGCTCTTCATTAACTCCTGCGCAGTGAATTCTCCCTGGCCCCTCAGGCTCTCATTTCACCCCCTCTCTGTCTTTCCCTCAACCTCGCCGCCGTTTTATTACGAGGTTGTTCAGACAGAGCGAGCAGGAAAGATTTATCTAAAGGCTGGTGCTGCCAAGTCAGTGGAAAAAAAGAAAAAAAAAAAACCGCTTCACTTGTCTGTTTGAGGCATTGTTAAAATGTGCCTGGAGCTTTATTACAAATTGGCCTTATGGATTACTGTCATTTATGGCAGAGTGTCAAATTAAAAAAAAAAAAAAAACTGAGCTTCTCACCTTTCTGTAAATTGAATAAAGAAAGATCCAAACTCTGCATCTCCGGGAGAAATCAGCTAAAAACAATTTTATCTCCATCATTGTCATCAAGACGTCTGTTTCCAAACATCAGAGGGGAAAATTAGCCTCGGCATTAGGGACGGGCTTATCTCACTCCTTTCTTGTGAGAAAGACAATAAATTGTAAAGATGGAGCGATGGTATAGGGACATCAGTTCAGCATGAAGGCTTTCATTCAGATTATTTTTCACTCTAAAGGACATAATCAAGGAAACCATCTGTTTTACAGACTGGATCGTGTTATTTTTGACATGAGCCTTAACTGAAAATCTCGCATGTCGATAAGATACCAGCAGACGTAAAGGGCCTTTTTCTGTGTGAAAAACACACAAGTCCTCTTGCTTAATGTGAACCAACTTAAGCTAAACTAACTTAGATCATCACCCCCCCCCCAAAGGTGGAAACCATGCATGTCTTTGTAAGGTGGGAGAAAGACCCCAGTATGTTAATCCCAGCCAAGACTCTAATCTAGGACAATCTTGCAAGATTGAATCATTTTTATTTCTAGTTTTATTCTACATTTAAATATCGCATTGAAATAAAATGACTGTTTAGCCACTTGAATTTGAAAAGAATTCATACTCGGTGTATAAAGGTACTTTGCATATTGACGTTACAAACATTGTGTCAATGCTAATCAGAGCTAGCACTAGCTTGATTTAAGCACCAAGTTTAAGTTAATGCAGGCAAAAAATATATGTAATATTAAAATACAGTTGTAAGAAAGCATAAAGTGTGGATGTAAACATAGCTTCTTTACCTGTTTATATTGGTGTTGTGGTCAAATATTTGGTCAAGGTGTAAAAGTTAAATATAGCTAGTAGTCGCTTGTGATAAATACTTGGCAAGTAGAAATCTGTTAACTTCACTCCACAAAATAGTTATTTTTAGTGTGAATTGGAGTAATTAACACAACCAGCTGACATTAACATTAGTACACAGTACAATTTTATGATTTTATCATTAAATCTTATCATGGAGTCCAAATTGGCAGGTTATAAAAGATGTGAGGCTCCTTTTTATCTCTTTGACCAAAGGATTTGTTAGCACAATCCAGCAGAATTTACCCAATGCCTGGGTTCTATAAATAACCATTCATTTTTTGTGTGTGTGTGAACACAAACTAAATATATGTGGTTTAAGAAATAAAAAATAATACTAATTAAGCAATAAACACCACTTTCACATTTACAAGTTTCTGTAATGTTTAATTTATTAGCCTTAGCCTTATCACATGTGATTTTTCTTCTGATCTAATTGAGTTGTATTTTCTAACCATAAATATTGGCCGTTTTTCCTCATTCCATTTCGGACCATGTTGAACCGCAATCAATATTTGCTGTTTGAGATGCTAGATGTGTTTGCTGCGGGCTCCAAGAACCCGATTGCAGAACGTAGTCTTTGCTCCTAAACTCTGTTTTCTTGATCTCTCCCTACAGACCAGGTGAGGAACAGCTACCAGCTGTGCAACAACGGCACCCTGAGAGTGATGTATGCCAACGGGATGGGCATCAGCTTCCACACCGAGCCCCACATCCTGGCAGGCTCCGTCAGCCCCACCATCGGGCGGAGGAACATCACCCTGCCCACTGACAACGGCCTCAACTCCATCGAGTGGCGTCTGCGCAAAGAGCAGACCAAGGGTCGGATCACCGTGTTTGGGAGGAAGCTGAGGGTAATTGCTAATTTTGTAAAGTGAATGATTGATTGATTTAAACACTGAGTGCCCAGGTATTCACAACTCTTAAACTTTTATTTATTAATTTTTTTTCGTTTACAATGTAATTTCAGGTGTTTTTTGTGAAATAGTGAAGCGGTGTAAAACCTTTGTACGAAACTTTGCTCGTTTTTGAACCTCAAAAACATCTGCTGGAGTGAATCGACCGCTTTTCTCTTAGGCTCACGGACGCAATCTTCTCTCCATCGACTTCGACCGCAATACCCGCACTGAGAAGATTTACGACGATCACCGCAAGTTCACGCTGCGCATCATGTACGACACTCAGGGCCGCCCGGCCATGTGGCTGCCGAGCAGCAGCTTGGCGGTCGTCAACGTTTCCTATTCGCCCACCGGGCAGCTCGTGGGTCTGCAGAGGGGCAGCATGAGCGAGAAGACCGAGTTTGACTCCCAGGGTCGCATCCTGTCCCGGTCGTTTGTGGACGGCAAGATCTGGAGCTACAGCTACCTTGATAAAGTAAGTACATCCATCTTTAAAAGAGCCATGCAGGAGTTAGGTTTTGCCAAGAAAGGCAATAGCGACGGTAATTTGAATTGGGGAATTGAATGAAATAATACATCACTTTTATGGTCGCGAAGGTGCAAATTTGTCAAGGGAGAGCAAATTACCCCCGGTGCTATTTCACAGGAGGCAAGTCATCCATTGATAATGCTATTATATTAATCTGTATTTCAACGCTTTGCTCTTTTCCTCCAGTCCATGGTGCTGCTGCTGCAGAGCCAAAGACAGTACGTCTTTGAGTTCGACGCCTCGGGGCGGGTCACAGCTGTCACCATGCCCAGCGTCGCCCGCCACACCATGTTCACGCACGTGTCTGTCGGCTACATCCGCAACACCTACAACCCCCCGGAGAGCAACGCCTCCATCATCCACGACTTCAGCGAGGACGGCCGGCCGCAGGCCACGCACTACATGGGCACCGGCCGCCGCGTCCTATACAAGTACGGCAAGCTGGCCAAGCTGTCGGAGATTGTGTACGACAGCACCGTTGTCACGTTCGGGTACGACGAGACGGCCGGCGTTCTCAAGATGGTCAACCTGCAGAGCGGCGGCTTCTCTTGCACCATCCGCTACCGCAAGATGGGCCCCCTGATCGACAAGCAGATCTACCGCTTCAGCGAGGAGGGCATGGTGAACGCGAGGTTCGACTACACCTACCATGACAACAGCTTCCGCATTGCCAGCATGAAGCCCGTCATCAGCGAGACGCCGCTGCCCGTTGACCTCTACCGATACGATGAGATCTCCGGAAAGGTGCGCCCGTATCGCCAGCTCGGCATCTTCGTCTCTCTTTAGGTGCCGGATGTGTTTTCTGTCCTTCTGCGGACTCTTCCCTGACTATTTCCCTGTTTCCCACAGGTGGAGCACTTTGGGAAATTCGGGGTCATCTATTATGACATTAATCAAATCATCACCACAGCCGTAATGACGCTGAGTAAGCATTTCGACACCCACGGTCGCATCAAGGAGGTCCAGTACGAGATCTTCCGTTCGCTCATGTACTGGATGACGGTGCAGTATGACAGCATGGGCCGGGTTGTGAAGAGAGAGCTCAAGATTGGGCCCTACGCCAACACCACTCAGTACCGCTATGACTATGATGGAGACGGACAGCTCAGTGGTGTCAAGGTGAATTTCTGTTTGCACAGATTGAGTTTCCCTCCTCCGGCCCCCCATTATGTTACCAGGGAAAGTTACGCCTGCAGTGTCGCTAAAAAGCTTTTGAATAATTCACTGTTTTGCACAGGTGAACGACTGGTCCACCTGGCGCTACAGCTACGACCTGAATGGCAACCTCCACCTGCTGAATCCGGGCAACAGCGCCCGGATCCTTCCCCTCCGCTACGACCTCAGGGACCGCATCACCCGCCTGGGAGACGTCCAGTACCGCCTGGACGAGGACGGTTTCCTCAGCCAGCGCGGCTCGGACGTCTTCGACTACAATTCCAAAGGTCAGCTCCTGAGGGCCTACAACAGAGGACCGGGCGGCTGGAGCGTGGTGTACCACTACGACGGGCTCGGCCGTAGGGTGTCCACGCGGAACAGCCTGGGACAGCACCTCCAGTTCTTCTACGCTGACCTGAACCATCCCACCAGGGTGACACATATCTTCAACCACTCCAGCTCTGACATCTCATCGCTTTACTACGACCTGCAGGTATGTTTGAGTTATCAGTATGTGTCCTCGTATTTCAGTGCAGCACCGTGTGCAACGATTAGCACCCGTCGTAAAGATGTGCAAAAGTCTTTAAGCTGATTGTCTGTCGGTGCAGAAGCATCATCTTTACAGGTGACAAAAATCCCAAGAGCCAAAGTAATCTGCCTGCCGAATCAACCCTACAGAGAAGGACGACAAAAACATTTTTTAATTTGTATTTTTTTAGTCTTATAGATTAATCAAAGGCGTTAGGAGGTGTTCATTTGTAATCCTCAGCTTGCTGTTTCCCTGGGTTATAAATGTGACATAGAGGCTCATTTCTTCTTCACCAGTCTTTAAAATATGAAGGACTATAAAACATTGGCGTTCAAATGAATTTTTGAAAACACCGCACCATAGTGGAGGACCCATGATGCTGTGGGCGTTTTTCTCTTCCAAGTACTCTGGGATCTTGAGAGTGCCTGACATGATGACGTTTTTAAAATACAAGATTTTTTTGTTTTTTTACTAAACTCTAGTATTGTCATTGGGTCAAATTACCGAATTAACAGGAAAAATGGTTCACCAGGCTTATAGCTGTTGTGTGCTAGCTATATTTTATTCCCCAATTAAACGGATTTACTTAAATGTAGGGTTAAAATACACACAAGCATGAACTCATTTTAAGGCTTTCTGCACATCTTTACCAGAGGTTGCAGGATGCTGAGTATCAGGGAGCTCTGATCATTTCTCTCTGGGATTCACAGGGTGAACAATGCAGCCCAAACTGTTTCATTTTGTTTCATGTCGTTTTATCTTTGGAGGAGCATTGTGACCTAAAAATTGAATCATCTCTTCATTAGGGCCACTTGTTTGCAATGGAGGTGAGCAGCGGAGAGGAATATTACATTGCGTCCGACAACACAGGAACCCCACTGGCAGTTTTCAGCAGCAACGGGCAGATGATCAAACAGGTACAGCCCAACATTGTTTAATCTGTTATTTTTTTTATCCTTGTACTGCATTTCCGTCACAGAGTAACGTTTCTCCTGTTCGCTTCACCCAGGTGCAGTACACGGCCTACGGTGAGGTGTACCTCGACTCTAACCCAGAGTTCCAGCTGGTGGTGGGTTTCCACGGCGGCCTGTACGACCCGCTGACCAAGCTGGTTCACTTCACCCAACGAGACTACGACGTGTTGGCCGGACGCTGGACCTCGCCCGACTACAGCATGTGGCCCAAGATAGGACGAGACCTCTCCCCGTTTAATCTGTACATGTTCAAGAACAACAACCCGCTCAGCGACATGCTGGACGTCAAAAACTACGTGACAGGTAGAGAACGTCATCGGGTGTTGATTGTTCCTTCTCCGGGATAATGAGGCGTAACGCAATGTTCAGACATGCCTCGGATCTGCCGGGTCCATCTTGGGACATTTAACTCTGGGAGGCTTTTAATTTCAGCTCACTAAACATAAGCTGAGCTTTACTTCAGCTTTGATAACGTCAGTAATCTGCAGGAATAAACAGCGATTTCTGTGTGATTCACAGAGGCGACACTCTTGGTTTTTTTTTTGGGTTTTTTTAAATGCTAAAACTGATGATTCCTTTCCTGTCATGTCTAACTGTGTCATTTAGCAGAGTGTGTTTTGTGTCTCGTCTGCTGCTGCAGATGTGAAGAGCTGGTTGGTGATGTTTGGCTTTCAGCTCAGCAACATAATCCCAGGATTCCCTCGACACTCGCTCTACTTTGTGGAGCCGCCGTATGAGCTTCAGGCCACCCAGCACTGTGAGAACGGACAGGTAAAGTCAACCATCCAAAAAGTAAATTGATGCATATTTTTACAGTAACTATAAAATACTTTTTTTTTTTTAACCAAATTTTGAGTAAAAAAAAAAAAAAATTGTTTCTTAAAACACTACTCACATTTTATCTATTGCAACCACAGAAATGACTGCTTTATTCCAGATTTTATGTTGTAAATTAATGCAAAATAAATAAGTGGAAGCTAAAGGATATATGATTGTATTTTATTTTTTTAAATAAAAATTATTTAAAAAATAAATAAATAATTATTTATTTAAATAAAAAGCATTTATACTCAGCACCTCTAAACCACCTTTTGCTCCAATTACAGCTGTTGTTTTTTTTTTGTTTTTTTTTTGTATGCTTTGTTGTGTACCGACATCTAGAGTGAACTTTCTGTTGTCTTCTTTGAAAATAACTTTTTAAGATCAATCCGGTCAGATGAAGAGTAGTCAATATTAACTTTTACCAAAGATTTTCAATTGAATGTAGTTTTTGGCTGTGACTAACCCTAACTAACACATGAATGTGCTTTGCTTCTAACCGTTTTGTATTCGTCGTATTGCAGTGACAAGTTTTCTATCTCATGCAGCAATTTGAATTTTGACCAAGAAGTCGAATAGTGACTGATTATGGTTTAGCTTTCTGTAGAAGCCCAAATGCCCTGAAGGCTTTTGATTGGACTGGATTTGTTTCGGAACATCAAAGCAAATACCAAAAATACCTTCCCTACATTTGGTGTTTGTAGAAAACCATAAATTATATTGTTAAATTCACAATTTTGCACTACTTTCAGTTGAATCTAATACATTTCATTTAGTGGTGTGGGCATCACAAAGTGACGTAATGTCCATTTGTCTGGAAGTTGCTCTGAGTCGTAATGTTGTGTTTCAGTGACAAGTTTTTGTTTCTTGGTCATGTTAGCTCATCACCGGCGTGCAGCAGGCGGCAGAGCGCCACAACCAGGCCTTCATGGCCCTCGAGGGCCGCCTTCTCAACAAAGAGCGCCGCAGACGTAAAGACAAGCCCGGCCACTGGTTCGGTACCAGCACCCCCATCATCGGCCGCGGAGTGATGCTGGCGCTGAAGGAGGGCCGCGTTGTGGCCGGCGTGTCGCCGCTGGCCAGCGACGACAGCCGCAAGATAGCTCTGGTGCTCAACGGCGCCCAGTACCTGGAGGGCACTCACTACACTCAGGACGGGAGGGACTGCCACTACTTTGTGAAAGTGGGGTCTGCCGACAGCGACCTGCTGGCCCTGGGGCTCACGAACGGGCGGAAGTCTCTGGAGAGCGGCATCAACGTGACGGTGAGCGGCCGGTCAAGGAGAGGCGTGACCGTGGAGTTCGCCGTCCCGTCGCTAGTGCTGAGCATTCGCTACGGGCTCTCTGTGGACGTGGTGGACGAAGAGAAGGTAAGACTGCTGGAGCTGGCCCGACAGAGGGCCCTGGCGGGGGCCTGGGCCAAGGAGCAGCAGCGCGCAAGGGACGGGAAAGGCGGCAGTCGCCTTTGGACCGAAGGGGAGAGGCAGCAGCTTCTAACGGCGGGTCGGGTCCAAGGCTACGACGGCTACTACGTGCTGCCGGTGGAGCAGTACCCAGAACTGGCCGACAGCAGCAACAACGTCCAGTTTCTCAGACAGAACGAGATGGGCAGGAGGTAACAGCCCACCCGAACCCCGCTGACTCTTCCCTTCTCTCCCGACATCTCCGGATTTTGTCCCTTGTTTTTTTTTTTTTTTTTGTTGATTTTTTCCAACCCAGCCTCCTTAACCTTCTTACTCCTCTGAAAACCTACGGAGAACTAACCAACAAACGGGGTTACTCACGGAACGCTGCAGGGACTTTTAAAAAGTATGAAAAACATATTGTTGATTTTACTGCCACAGGCAAAAAAACAAAAACAAAAAAAAAAACAAATACAAATGTTTAGTCAATTTTTTTTTGTTTTTTGGAAAAAAAAACAAACAAAAAACTTTGATCAACTGACAAAAAAAAAAAAAAAAGAAGAAGCACTGAAGAACTCTGATAACTGTTGCTTACCCAATAAGAAGATTCCCCTTTTTAAAAAAGATAGAGATATTTTCGCCCATATTTATTGGGTCACATCAAGAGCAGCCACGACAACGCAGGGAGGAGGGAAGGACGGGGGTCGTGCGCCGCGGCGGCCTCCGCGAATCGCGGCTTGTCTCGTCTCCGATAAAGAAAACTGAAGGCAGAGGGACCAAAGCGGAGACCGATCCTCCTCAGAGCGCAGCCAGCCATCACCCAACATGCATCACTAAACAGCGACGCCAACGCGAGCCGTCTCCCTGTCTCAGGCCTCCCATTGTCCGTCCACCACCGTCCGTCCAGTTCCGCCGCCGATCAGCCAAGCAACAGGACAACGGCATCCATGAACATCCGAGCTGATGAGGATGAGCTGAAGCATAAACTCAAAAAGAGAGAGAGAGAAAGAGAGAGGAAAAACAAACAAAAAGTCAAAAAAAACAACAAAAAAAAACGACAGCTATATCTGTGGAAAGTGGCATAGCACCACGTTGTTTATTTTGCAACCGGGGGTGGGTGGGGAGCAGAATCACACACACCCTCCCCGCCCCCCATACATATGTGTCAGACTACACTTAAAAACTTCAGGATGTTGCGTATACCGTAGATGCCGTAGTTTTGTACGTTTCAGTCGCGGTAGAATTGTGAGATTTTCACCAAGGCACTTCTGTACAGCGCGATCAAACACTCAAACACACACACACACACACACACACACATCACTCACCAAGTCCGACAGACATGCTGAGTTAGTATTTATTTGGTTCGTTTCTTTTTTTATTTATTTATTCTTAGTACTAAATGACAATCATGAATGAGTCACCAGTTCTTATCGAGACGAACATCGATGGACGAGCTTCTTTTGTTTTGTAAGATATGTAATAAATGTTTTTTTTTTGTTTGTTTGTTTTGTTTTGGTTTTTGTATTTGTTTTCGGTTTGCTGACAGGGGAAACAATAGTCAACTGGCAAAAAGAGTAATTTATGTAATGAGGTGTTTTAAAAAGCAGTTTATACTTTAAATAAAGTCTTTAAAACTGTGAAATCTGTTTTTTCGAAGTATATTTCGATGTACAGTGTATAGACTTAACTTTATGCAGCACAGTAGAATATTGTTCAGAATATCAAGTTTTATATTTCTAAGAGGAAGTGGCTTGTAATGTGCGAAACCTTTAGCTGCTCTTACTACTCTAGAGTTTTGTGGCACTCTGATACTCCATTATCTACGATATCGGTCCAAAGTTTGTTTTTTCTTATTCTTTTTCATTTCTGTTTGTTTGTTGTTTGGAAGCAGATTCTTTCTGTCCTAGATCCCAACAGCAGTAGCAGTAATGGATCCCTCTCACTGTGAGGAGACTCGTGCTGGATGTCATAATGTACCAAATCAGTATTATCAGAGGATGATTCTTATACGTTCACTGAAACGAGGCTCTTCTGAGAAACCTTATCAATAAAACATAATTGTTTACTTCAACTGAGCTTTCATCTCATCTCTTGTGTCTGAGGACGGCGCGCCATCGTCGTTCAGGCACCAGCGGTCCGCTCTCATTAGTTGCTTCTCAAAAGCAATCTTTGGAACCCTGGTGATGCGCTGGAAAGCCAAGGTTTCCAGTCTTTGTTAATTACGCATCATAGTCAAGGAAACGGTAGATTTTTGAGTCAGTTTTCCTTAAATGGGGACAGGATTATGTGTTTTCCCTGCAGTGCCGTTTTATAGCGCAATCAAATAACTGTGTTACCTTCAGTTATAAAATGCTTTATATCAAATATCACTTAAAAGACATTTGATGTTATAATGAAATTGGGCCTCTGTCTCTTTAAGAAGGTCCTGCTCTTTCTTAAACTCCACCTCCAGGAAGTCATCACAACGTTTTTTACTAGCGTTTCACTGAGAAATACAGCTCCTATAACGAGCTTAGCTAATGGCTAAGGTGTTAGCCATTAGCCGTTGGCTAATTGCTGCAATCAGCTAATGGCTGCTGGCCTCATAGAGGCGGGAGCTCGGAATGAGCTGAATGGTTGCCACGGGAGATTAAAAGATTTCTGAAACATTCAGAGAGAATCAAGGCAACACTCCAGGTATATTTTTGATGACGGAATAACATTATAATATGATGTAAAGCTCAAAATACAGACATAACACTGCCCCTTTAGAACAAGGAGAACGTGTTCTAGCAAACGGTAGCTTCTGTTCTCAGGAACTATGTGGATGGAACAACACACATTTGGTGCGTAAGTGGAAAGAAAACATTGTACTGGTTTCAAAATTCTTAACAAATAAACGTGAACAATCCGGGGTACATATGTCAATTATAGAGCCTCCTTTAACTGCAGCTACCTGTCTGTCGGGATTTGTCTCCAACAATTATTTACATGTTGTAACTTAAATTTGAACCCATTTCTACATTCTCGGAGCTCAAGCTCAGTCAGATCGGAGGGAGAATTTTGTTGAAAATCAGCTTTGAGTGTTGCTTCAGATTTACAATTGTGCTTATGTGTGGTCTTTGACTGGGCCATTCAGGTTGGGATTTGAACACAGGAACTTCTTGCTGCAATGCCACACTGCTACTAATAGAGGTGGGTAGAGAACAGAAGATTTATACTCAAGTAAGAGTAGCTCTACTCAAACGTATTTTTACTCAAAGGTTACAGTTTGCTAAAATGTCCAAGAAGTATTAAATTAAAGAGTAAATGATCATAACTGCTAATGTAATATTTTAAAATTATGGATTAGGTGCAAAGTCTGATATCTTGGAGACTAAAGAAAAATACAAATTGATAAAATTATAAAATAAATTTAGGAAGAAACACTTCTCCAAAACAAAACGTATTAAGTAAATGCTTCTAGTAGGTAGCGTATATACTGTATGCTAAAACCAGGAGAAATGCTTCTAGTCACAACATTTACTGTTTGCTGTATCTTCACTTGTTCTCCAACAGGCTCAGCGGAAAGAAAATAACATTAATACAATGAAACTGGTGCACAAACAAGAAGTCTCAAACATAAACATGTGTCTGTATCTGGCATTTTTAGATAAAACGATGATTCAGTAAAGTTTACTCTAACAAGAGTAGCAATGCTTCTTATTATTGCAATATTATTTACACTCACATAAATGTACATCCCCCCCGCCCCAAAAAAAAAAAAAAAAGTTATATCGTTACTACCCAGCCTGCTTTGTTCTAAACTTTTCCAATATAATTCTGAGGATGTTTGAAGTCGGCACACACCAGCCTTTTGCACTCTGTATTTTTTTGTCAGGATGGTCCCTTACTTTAGCTCCATCCATTTTCCAATTAGCTCTGTCCAGCTTTCCTGTCCTTGCTGAAGAATCTCCACCACATGATGAGTTTTACATTCTGTTGATCTATTGTGTCATTATTCAGTTACCTAGAGACGTGACAAAAACGCACACAGCTTTTATTACAGCAAAACTGTATCTGAATAAGCTGCAGGGACTTTTGGAAGAAAGGTACTTAGTGTTGTAACTTTTTAAAAAGATATGTTTTCAAGAAAAAAAAAATCTCAGTGCAAATTTCATCCTACAAATAAAAAAAAAAGGTCCAATTGAATCAAACGGTTGTAGCTTCATTATTGAATTGTGGTCAGGGGCCAAACACAAAGTGCTGCAAAAGGCCATCCAAACCTGAGCCCTCAAATTAAAGATTAGATTTTTCTAGATACCCATGCATCTACAATAAAATAATGTATTCTTAATGCTTTTGACATTTTTACCAGAGGTGTGAAGTGTAACCAGGAAGCACATGCTGAACATAAGCTCAACATTTTCAGGTTTCTGCAGCTAGTATTGATCTACAGTCTCTGCACACTCCACTTACATCCATACATATTGCTGCAATCCAGCCAATAATTGGAAACGACAAAGTCTTTAATTATAGCAATAAATTATTTTAATGAAAGACTCTCATCCAAAGCAAAAAAAAAAAGGCATTCACAGACTAAGAGGATTTCTTCCGTTGAGCAAGTACAGTTTTTTTTTTTAATGATACTTCCAGATACATTTCCAAGGTTCAGCTTACAAATAATATTAGAATCATTTTTCATAATAATGAAAGCACATTACATTGCAGGCATTAAAAAGTTAACAGTCATCCAAAGAAAGATTACCTTTGTGTTTAAAAATGCATTTCATTTATTTTCACAAAAAACAGAAAAAGAAAAGTGAAAGTGTGAAAATAAAACTGATACATTTCAAGCTTCTAAACGTCAACCCTCCCAAAGCTCATTAGCAGCCAGGGTCTGGGTGAAATTTGGGAACAGAGCCCCATAATGGGGAGAGTAGTCCTTTGTTTGCTAATGTAGCTGAGGAATGGCGGACGAAGGGGAAGGACACAGGGGTCAGGGTTCAACAGGCAGGCAGGATTTGTTTCTTGCAGAGGTAATCATTGTAAAGTGCCAAAGAGCATCACACTAGATACGCCTGAGATCCGTGTATACTGAAGGAACAAGCACGTACAATGTGCATCTTTTCTCAATGCGTGTGTGTGAAGGTTGTGTGTAGGTGTGCAATTTGTTTTATAAAAAAAAAAAGAGCGTCAGATTCATGTTGGTGTTAAGAAGCTCCGTTACAGACCGCTACAAGACAACTTGTGGACAAGTCTACCAGAGCCGAGGACTTCACATTGAGCGGAAAGACTTCCCTATGAGACTGGAGCTTTTGTTTATTGAGAAATAGGAGAGACGATGAGGTGAGGGGGGGGCAGAGGTGAGACGGAGCCAGGTTTTAAAGGCAGAAGAAGAAGAAAGGGGAAAGGTTGATGAGGTTTTCAGCTTACAGGAGACTAATAAAGCTGAACAAAATGAAGAAGGACGTTATGTCAGCATGTCCCAGAGACAGCAGCAGCACAGCGCCGTCCAGCAGGCCGTCAGGCAGGTGTCCGCCGTGTCGTCCCTTCTCCTGTCCTCCACCACATACACTGAGAGGGAAAGACACGCGGAAGGTTAGAAACGATAAGGCAGGGCAAAGGAAATTGGTGATTTATTTCTATTCCTCCCAAAACAAGTAGCCGAAAACCAGAGATATTTCCCAGAATTACTCTGTCAGCGAGTTCAAGGGTAACCAGGGGCCGATATGATTTCCTCTAATTACATTCCTCATAGGAGACATCTCCATGGCGATACCATGGCAGCTGAGACCCACAATCCAGCAGGAGCAGAGTACTCTTTGTACCGCTGGCCGCATTTAATGAGATTTCAGCGTAAAACAGTAAAACTTTCCTTTACTCCACATGGACAGCAGAGATTTTGCAGTCAACAGGTTTTAATTAGAAACATTAGAAGAGAGTGTTAGACATGTATGAAGTTTAGCAGATGTTCACAACAGGAAACTAGAAGAAAAAAAAAAATCCAACACAGGTGCTGAATAAATGGATCTCCCCTTCCTCGTTTGTGTGATTAATCATTTATGTAGAGCAAACCAGTCATCCAGCCTTTAACAGCCTGATCCGCCTCGGGTCAGACCGTAAACAGAAAGCAGCTCTGATAACGATGCAATGATCTGATTAGTGCCAAGCCCAATATTTAACAACTCTTGTCTTGATCTAAATGTCTCACAGCCAGAAACCTGATCAACCAGAGAATGCTTATCTTGACTTAACTGCATCTGCAGATGCACCCCACCACCTTTTATAAAACGTCTCGATGTTAATTATGCTCTCTGTTCTCTCTGGGATGCTTTACACTGAACTTTATGTTTTCGCATGTTGTTCTAACACGACCGATGAATTAACGCACCTCGATTCAAAACTCAAGCATGAGGATCCCCGACTACCTGAACTCTGTGATCAGTTTTAACGTTTTGGTGGAGCCGAAACAGTTCTTAATAGACAATCCATAAAACTGTATAATTAAATATACCTTTGAGATTTTTATTTTTCCGTTTTGCTTTTATAAAAAACTGAGGAGCACCGGAGCTCCAAACAGCTAAATGAAACAATTTGTTTCATTGTTTAACAATGCCTTACCCTTCTGCGACAGATTAAATTTAATGAAGTGAGACTACAGGAATAAATAGAGTTCAACATTAAGCCGAAGGTTAATAATAAGCTCCTGAAACGGCGTTCCCAAAGCTCTGACATCAAACCTATTAAAATTCAGCGGACTATGTCTAAACGCCAGGTGTAGGCAATTAAACACGCCAGCTGAGATAAACCTACAACTGTCTGCCATGAAAAGCGATCCATGTCCAGTCAGAGTGACGCCAGAAGCTTGCTGATGGCTACAAATCACACAATCAAGGTGAGTTTGACCTGAATGACAATAGTGGGGATTTCTGTACCGTATTTTCCAGACTATAAGCTGCACGTTTTAAATTTCTCTGGCTGATCATTGGCTGGTCAATACGACAGGTGTGACTTATTTGTCTTTTGACAAATTTTTTGACCTGTGCAGCTTGTAGTCTTGAAAATATGGTATGTATTTAGGCCTATTTGACGCGTGGATTAGAGAAAATCCACCAACAAACTGATTCGTAAGGAGTTTTTAAACTTCAGCAAAGATTCAATAAAAAAAAAAGATTTAAAATCTGAATTGTTGACCTGATTGTTATGCTTGGATACGGAAGTTAGTCTATTTTATTGACTTTAATAGTTTAACACGTACTTGTTTCAGATAGGGGTGCACTGATTGCAGTTTTACCAATTTTGACCCACCAATTTCAATGTTGGCCTACACCAATTTTTTAGACCTTACACTGTTAATTAAGGTCGCCAAGTTGACAAGAGTGGGGGGGATAATTGTTAACTTAGTAATTTATCAATTATTTTCAGACCTTTGTAGAGGTAGATCACATCGGTTCCACATGTAACCATCAGCCGATTAAGGAAATCAATCAGCAGGTCGATTATTGGTAACCCCTTGTTTCAAAGTTAGGGGTTTAGAAACACAACAAACTACAAAAAGCTGTAATGGGTGACTCAAATAACTAAGAATGTAACTTAAGAAAGAAAGTAAAGCACAGTTAACTGCATTTTCTCCAGAAGATTGAGCAAACGCTCCAGGGAACGGTTTGAGTCATTTCCTGTAAAATGGTCCGAGTAGCTTTTTAAAATTTAATTTAGCATCTTAAATTAAGCTCCACCCCACACTGTACGATGGGCAATAAAAACACGTCATCTTTCTGCAGACGAGTTGAAACGTCCTACTTATAATTGCTCATGTTCTTGATCACAATGGCAATGTGTCAATCCAGGATTGTTTTGTGTCAAAACTTTTGATTTGAAAAAGAAAAATCAAAACCAATGACGAGGCTTAAATACATCCAACACTTAAGCCTTTCTGTGACTCTGCATGTATAAAAACCAGAAAAGGTGAGCTGGAGGGCGTTGTTGTGGTTCTGCCATTAATACGTCTCTGCAGTAGTAGTAGTCGCAGGGCCATATTGGTGAGCATATGTAAAATGAGATATGGCACGTGCAGCACTCCATTCGAACTAATAATGCTGTTGAGACTCGGAGAGCTCCGCAGCAGCAGCGCTCATTAACGTGGTGCTGCGCAGCCTGTTCTGTGGATAACTAAGGGGAAACAGCGGCAGCCTAATGAAAATGTCCCATTTGCCCAAGAAAGTGCAACAAATGTGTAAAAAGGGCCAAACATGCCCTTTAATCACACTAGAGACAAAAACCCAGTGTTCCTAGCTCAAACGTACTGCAGGAATGTAATTTAAGTAAAATCATGCAGGAAAAATTAAAGGTTGGTAATATTTAACAGCCTCCATTATTGATATGATTTATATATTTTTGTTTGTGTCTACTTTACTTTCTCTAGAACAGTCATCTAAGCGATTACAGAGCATTTAACATGCTAGTCCACTCAGCACTGTGCTTCCTATATCATCAATGGTATCAAATATCTTCTGTTGACTATTACAATACATCCCGTATTCACACTATAGAGGGTTTTGCACACCACTCACCTGTGTTTTTTGGGGCTTCCCCATACATGGGTCCAGGAGGGGGTCCACCCTGCCAGGCATACTGTGGCTGGCCTGGATACCCCTGGAACGGGGGCTGACCTGGGCCAGGATAGGGACCTCCAGGACCCCCTGGACCAGCGGGGTAGTTAGGGTAGGCCGGGTTAGGCTGGTCCATGTTCACTGGGTATCCCTGTGGAGGATAACCTTGGGGTGGGTAGCCCTGAGGAGGTGGGCCCTGCCCTGGGTAGCCTGGAGCAGAAGGTCCACTGCCTGGGTACGGAGGCGGCTGCTCGAAATTCATCTCTGGGCTGAAGAGTCACTGTTTAAAAATAAGACAAAATAACTTTTTAGTCCACACTTAGTACAAATTACCACCACAAAATTCGGTGTCTCTTTGGGATTCTATGTGATAGGTCGACACATGGTCGACCGTAAATGTAAAGTGGGAGGAAAATGATACAAGACTTTCATCATGTTTTGTAAGTAAATGTTTGAACAGTGATGCTGTTACTGCTGCATGTCGAAAGAAGAAAACGACTAGAAGTCCAGCCCAGCGTTTAAGGGACTCAGAAAACAGGTAACACACCATCCCCATTAAGAAACACAGTAGTGGCAACATCATGCTGACTTGACGCTTTTCTCTGTCCAGTTAGAGTTAGAAGCTGCAGAAAACTAAAGACTAGGTCCAGTTCCAGAGGGATTTAGCTGGGGTTGCTGTGGCTGACTGTGGGGTCACACGGTAAACAGGCTTTTTATTTAATAAAATACACAAACATTTGTGTAACCTTTCAAGTAAAATAACCAGGTTGCTTAATAATACAAGCACAATGATGGAAACGGTGACATTTACATGTTTCACCAAAAAATGCTGAGTAATTACAGTCATATTAGAATAAACTTTAGTTCATGGACAGCAGAAGTCTATCCATGGGTCTTCATTACTAATCCAATGTTTCTGATCTCTGACGTCCATTTCTATCCGGTCAGTTAAACATCGCATGCAAAAAGTCAGAAACGCCTGAATGGACTGGACTTGTTTTTTAATGCGGCAGGTTTGAAACTGAAATTAACAAACTCAGCATACAAACAAGAATGCAATAATTTTTCCTTAATATAAAATTTGAACGTATCCTACTACAACATTATAAAATAAATGTCCATTGCAAAATACTGTAAATAATTCCACTTTAAATTCAATCTGTTATCCAATTATGAATTTAGTTGGGACTTACAAGGAATACTTCTTAATCTGACCACAGATACAGAACACGACACCTTGCTGTATCAGTCTCTTGTGACATACTCTGCTATCTCTGTAACACACTGGCTGAACATTATTTCCTAGTTTTCTTAAAGGGCCAGCACACCCATTTAAACTAATGACAGAGCCTGAACAGAAACAGTATGCTGCTGCCTGTGCTAGATGCCATACAGGCAAAACATATTGTGGGGTGTGAATGAGAGAGTAATCCTGAAATGTCTGTAAAAACCCTGTCCTCGTTACCTCTCTGGTTTTTCCTCCAACAGACGTTTTCTTTTCTCAGCAGGCTCTAATTTCTCCTCACGCGAGAACACCCTGAGTCATTGTCCCTTCTGCTGGCCTCCGCTCTGATGTCGCCTCCCTTACTTTGCTCTATTGTAACAAAAAAAAAAGGTAACTTCTCTTTCCACATAGTTCTACACAGAAATGAAAAAAATATTGTGTTTATTCCTGGCAATAAATTACCAGCAAGGGATGCAACATAGATAACAAAATCAGTAAGCTTGTTACGAATATTAGCATGACATAACGGCGGGTTAACGGGTAATCATTTAGCTAACATTATTTGAATCCAACAGCATAACTTGATTCAATAAAAAAAAAGGAGTATTGATCTGCAGGACAAATTAAATGTTGCAACCCGTTAATTCAAAATTCTTCAGAGTGACTGTAGATGTTGAGAGATGGTGAGGAAAGATCTCCTGTAGCAGTCTGTATTACAGCCAATTTGAAGAAGCCTCTCACTAAAGATTCTGTCTCTTGAAGAGGATGCTAAAGGTTGTCTATAATTTTCTTGATTTCATGTAAAATCCTTCTTTCACCTCCCTTCACAAGTGAATGCTCACGTTGCATTTAAAGACAGCTCAGACATAACACACAACAGATTAAACTGTTGTAGTGGATATGTCCTCAGTGTAGTCCATCTCGGCAGGACCTGGGTACCTGAGTGGGCGGGCCTGGCCCCCCAGTGGCATCCGCATTGGTGCAGAATCAGAATAAGACTGGGGTTCACACTCCAGCAGCACAATGATCCCAAACGCACAACAAAGAGCATTCTGGTGCTAAGTTAAAAGAGCCTAGTCAAAGTCAGGACCCAAATCCAATTACAAATCTGTGGCATTTTTGTTGTACCCACTCAGTAAATATCCAGCCAATCAGACTGTGAACTGAGCCATTTGGCAAAGAAGAATGGGCCAACATTTCAGTCTCTACCTGCTCAGAACTGGTTTTCTTCCACTTCACAAGTAAACACAACTTGGTGTTGGTCTGTGTTTAGGACAATTCTTTTGATAATTAGTGAGACACTGAGTCAATCAGAGAAATGAGCATTTGTTTTTAGGTATTTATTTTTGAATAATTAGAAATCAGGCTAGAGGGAGAGATGGAGAAGAAAGAGGAAGAAGAGGGAAGAATAAGTGAAACTTACAATTCTGCTTCCGTATCTTTTCAGTCACGTACACGGTGCCTTGCACCCGTCTCTCCCTCGTAGGGAGTTTTTCTTTGTTTCTCCCACTCTGATTAATTGGTACTTCTACCCCCAAATCAAACTCAGTTCAAAAGAGTTTTGGTTTTGATAAAGAGAAGAAAAACATCTCCTCTGAAACTCCTGTTAACAGTTCCACAGGAAGAACACTGGCTCGGAAACCTTCATTATCAGTTCAATCTTCCCAGTAAATACGCCAAAGTTTTATTTTCCCAGACATCCGTCGCATCAAATCCCAATAAAATACAACTTATAGTTGTAAAGAACCAAATAGTCAGCGATAATATACATCACAAAACTACTAGATATTATTTTTTAAATCTGTTATAACGTCAAGCATTCTTATGCAAGACTGAGAGAGACATGATTCCACCTAGCCCTACATTCTGCTGTAAACAATGGGAGTAGAGCAAACAGGAGTCTCAGCTGTCTCGGTTGCCCTTTCTTCCTGTAGGATGGTTAGGTAACCTCCAGAGACACATTAGGTAATGAATTCTCCTGAGCCCAGATAAGACATCCTACCATTCTCAGGAAGGGACAAAAATGATGAAACCGTTTCCCAAAACAGAAAAAGTACACATTATGATCACCGACCAGTTTGTTCCTGCACAGAACGAAAACTCAGCCACATGCAGCAGAGAAAATCCCCGCAGATTGTTTTCATGACTGCCGAAGGCGTCTCACAGCTCAGTGGTCAATCACAACTGCACCAGAGATATGTACCATTAGCTTACGCTTCACAGAGACTCCAGCGTACAAAATGAGGCTGCTGAAATTAACCATAGGGAACAGAAGAGTTAAAAAAAAGAAAAAAAGAATGTGACCATAGACGGCCTTCGCCGGTTGCACTTTCGCACCTCATTTTCCCTTTTTGTTCACACACAAATGTGAGAAGCCCAACTAGATCACACATTTCGCATTACGAGGGCTGTGTGAAACGTTGTGCAAATGAGGGAGAAAACTCAAACACGATTCCAGGTAAAGCTTTTTAATGTTTAAGCTTTTCTGAGTGAGTTCAATAAATACCTGAAGGTTTTTCATTCCACTTGAATTAAACACCTTTGTTCAAGTGGAACGAAGGTTGAAGGCAAGTGGATTTTTACAGCTAACCGGTAATGGCTTGTGATGAAACAGATCCGAAGCTCATCACGAGCCACCGTGATGTCCGTCGCCGCATTTACGTAAAACATTAACAATGGAAGAAATGGGGGTAGACGGAAATCTGAATCTCTGCCTCTCCTCCTGGGATTTCTTCGTCACATTGTATGTACACTGTAAACACCTCCTGGTTATCTTAACCACCTGCTTTCTGTGTCAGGAGTTACATAAATAAAGATGCTGAAAGAAAACCTCTTATTCGTGTGTGTGTGTGTGTGTGTGTATTTGTTTTCTGCTTTGGAAAAATTAATACTGCCAATATTTAGGTCAAAGTACAGTTTCCAAGGACTCCTTACATATTATCAGCAACTAGTTTTATTGTGGCTATTGGGGAAATATGCCAAGATGATTGGTACAACACATGCTTATCTCTTAAACACGGTACGTTTGTGAAACATGAACTGATGTAATGGAAAACAGGCTTTGCAGCGTGGTGCTTTATAATCAATGTTTGGAATAGGTATAGTGTTTATAAGATACAAAAACAAACATTTTCAACATGATTAAATTTCCTTTATCGCTGCAAAAAAAATAGTAAATCGTCACTGTTACACTAATGTTGTCTAGAACATTTATAAATTGTCGTTTTGACATTAATTGGAGATACACAACCACAAAATTGGAGTTGATTACCAATCTCTGATTGACGTCAATTCAGATTTCTCTATAAAACTATGATATGAAAAGATAAAATCATACAAAATATTCTCTCTAGCCGTTCTGCCTATGAGCGTTCATTATATATACACTAGGAGCCAAGGGAATTTTTAGATCATTGTATGCGAGTACAACAGGGCTTTACAATGTTGGCATTTTTTATTTAAAATAAAGACATCTTAGCACTCCTGGCATTACTAAAGCAGCAGTTTATGTGTGTATTCCCATGCTTGAAACTATTCTGAGATATATTTAGCCTTTATATCATTAGCTGAAAATCTCACTCCCTTTTGCAGCCTGAAAAAACTATGCAACATCTAAATGTGTCATAAAATACAGTTTTGTTTCTGAAAATGTCTTACTGCGCTGTCCCTAACACCGACGCAAAAAATAGTTACAATTTAGTCGTCTTTCAGGAGGAACAACTTCAACACCGAAAAATTGTTTTAAGTCCAAACAGTAAGTGAGCAGTGAGAGTAAATAAAGCCAACAACCCGTTCGTTCTTCTCGACAGATAATCTCTGGGTCCATTTTCTCCACTAAACCGCCTGAATTTTGCAGTAGTTTGTGAAGAATACACCTATTTGCAGTGATTTTTGCATAATAATACACACAGAAAAAGACAATACCAATTGGGTTTTTAGTAGAGACTGTGCAATAAGCATTTCAGTTGGATTAGCTTAGTTACCTTAATACAAGGTTGACACTAATTTGTACACAATGACTATGTTTTTCATAGTCTGAAATACTTCTGAATGGCTAAATTTGCAAGGCAAAGTTGTAGGAGCCTTCTTGCAACCAGCTGATGAGCACTTCTTCAGCGACGTCAAGCTTGCAGAACCATTTAGATTTCACTGGTTGCACAGTTTAAATGAATTGACGATTTACACTGCATTGTGTACAACAAATTGTGGGATAGCAGAAAAAGTTAACCTCTTAATTACCTTACATTGGCTAAAACATACCAGAATCCTCAATTTAAAAAAAATTGCTTGTAGTAATTACACGGCTTTATTAAATGCTGCCAATCGCTGCATTCTGTTATTTCTGTAAACAGAAGTATAACACATCATTGCTAGGGACAGCAGCGTCCCTAGCAACGGTGCCCCTCTTACTGATCAGAGGTCGCAAGATTTTTGCCTTACGGTTTATTTCTATTGTAATTATCCAGGTCCAGAGTAATACTGATGGTTAAATAAATAATTTTAACTTGTTACAGGAAGGAACAAAGTCCGTCTTCTACCACCAGTGTCCTAGATCGCGTCTCTAGTGCCACATTCGCTTGTTTGTGACACAGAAGACTAGATAAGTATACATATTGTAGCATCATATATGATAAGTAAGGTTTTCCATGGATACATAGATTGATTTCTTGTCGGCTTCATAATCAAAACGCACATGACCGAGAACGATTAGCGATGGACAGATTTAAACACTAAATGATGCAAAATAATGAAATCAGTGAAAGTCCCATCTTGATCAACATTGTCTTAGAATAAGATTTTTTTTGTTGTTTTTTTAAAATACTGATATGAATATGAACGTTAGATTCACACACAAACTTTTGACAGTTATGTTACTCCATACAAGGGCACCTTGAGCCTAATAACAAGCACAAGTCTAGTTTCAACATTTCAGCACCAAAGTGACGCTGGAAAAACCTCAACCTTTTACCGGTACATTCCTGCTTTCACTATGCCAACAAGTCGAATGCAGAAAACAACAACAAAAGAAAAAAAAACTGATAATCTTCTGGTGTTAGATTACAGGGTAAACACTGAGGTGGAGTTTCATTCAAAAGAAAGCCCTAATGTCTTACACCAATGAGGATCTATGCCAACACTAAAGTTTATCTTTTGGCCCACTGTTTTGTGTCTTTTCTTACATAAAAATAGTTCAAGTCAAGAATATGTTGCAAATGGACCAGAAATTAACTGAATTTATTTTATTGAGCCTATTTAAGTCCAGAGTGAGAGCACTAGAGAGGACTTCTTTAAATTGTGACTATTTTTAATAGTTATTTGCATGCTGTTTTAATTGTGTAACTATTTGCAATTGATTTATAACCTTTGCTGCCTCTTGGCCAGCACTCTCTCAAGAAAAGTTAAGGACTTTTTAATCTCAGTGGGACTTTCCTGGTTACAAAAAAAGGTCAAATAAAACAAATAAATAAATTTGGTTTAAATTTTTTTTTTTTTAAATTCATTCAGTACTCAAAAGCACTGCTTTGCGTTTGCGTATCTAATCTACGTGACTGGTCTCTCCTTCATTTGCATGGGTGTCACCTGTTTTATGTCTTTCCACTCTGAACAGCAGATGTCTGTGGGTTAGCTCAAACCATGTTTTCACAACACCATCTTGGTGATAAGATCACAAAAAGACACATACACACAGGGAGGAAAGTTCATCTGGGGGATCTTTGAAGCCATCTGGAATAGGCCCAGTCAGCTCCAGTTAAATATAGCCAATACTGTCATCACTGAAACTGATAAACCCAGGTCCACGGTACCCAGGTAAAAACTAAGGCAGTTTCCTTTTACAACAACAAAGCCAGAGATTTCCATGAAATAGAGCAGCTACTGTAGCTTAGCAGCCCATGTTTTCTTTTCCCAGTCTCTAGGGACATGAGGGCACAAGGTAAGCTGTATTTCAAGACACCCCTTTGGAGCTCATTAGGAGGAATCACCACAAATATTTTTCACACAAGTTTGTGAGCACATTTCACCATTTGCTCACTCACTAGAATTAAGCAACTAATAAAACATTTAAGACAAACGAAACCAAGATACAAGATATTGTTCTGTTTAGCTGCTTAGCAACACTAATTTGACTGAAAATTGCTATAATGCGTTTATTTAATGTCTCCATACTAGCTTTGTTTGTATTTCTAGCTAATAACCATATTTATGACTCGTATCAAATATTAAGCTAGCCTGTCAATATTAGACATGCGTAACACGGTACATCCAGGCCATAACCCTGCCCAGAGGTTCAAATTGAAAAGGCTCCTAAATACATAAATACTGAAGTTAACGGAAACAATGAACCGCTTACCTTGAAACAAAACGGCTCCGATATTTCTATGAACGCAGTGATGTTAGCTTAGCAGCAAACTCACTCTGCGGTGTTGTTTTCTTTACTATTTTACCGCAATGAGCGACCCCCTTCTGAAGCCCAGTGAGTACAGCAGTAGCTGGACGTGACGTCATTTAGAAGGGCGTGTCTAATAATAATAGGGAAAAAAAAGCTCTGAAAGAAAAAGCAGATGATTGGCGGTTGACACGGCCATTGGTCACAGCGTCCAATCAAAAACGAGAAAGAAGAAACTGTGACTCCTGGTCATTTGACTTGATGAAAGATTAAACAGACCCACTTCCACATCATCCAGTGGATGACGAAGCAACACGAGGGAAAGGAAAGAAGCTGAGATGAGTGACTAATTTGTGTTCATCAGTAGAGGCTCAGCTTCTTGCTTTTACATTTAAATATGAGGGTAATAGAAATTTGGCATCAATTCCTTCATTAGTATTTTTGACACAAATTCCATACATAAATGTAAAAAAAAATCCCCTGGCAGATTATTTTACTTATAAGCCATATTTTCTATATCTTAAGTGGATAAATTAACATTGACGAATTGACTTTAAAAAAAAACAACTAGCTCATATATATTGGTCATATATATTGGTGAAAAGTTACTTGTAAGTCCACTTGAAATAAAACAAAACTAAGTACGACGGAGAAATATTGCCATACAAAATATATATTGAGAATTGATAGCATTACGAGAATAAAACGCAACTTATGTTGGACATTGGTAAATTTAAAACAACAATTAAGCATTATCTTTGGACATATTTTTATTAAAACCTACCTGAAATTTGTTCTGGCCTGGCAAGTCCTCATTGTTTAAAACCAAAAATCTTCTAATTGTATTTGAGAGGAACAGATGTTTGTGATGTTGTCCATAAGAGGGCGCCAGGGCTCTATGTCATTTGTGTAATTGTGTTAATTAGGACTGTTGTAAATGATTATTTTAGTCGAATAATTAATGGCTTGTTCTGACAATCGGTTAATCAAATAAAAAATATTAAACAAAAATATTGGTAAATACTGATGTAACTGAAGTATTCATATCAGATATCAATATTGGCCTAATTTTTCATAGCTCAATTTTTTAAGTCAACCTGGACAAAAAATACACAAACATTTGAAATGATATTCAACAAAATAATAAAGCATAAATAATGAAGCAACAGGTCACAAAGACATTAAAATACATGCATACTCCTATATGTTATGTATCGACCAGTCAATTTAACAGATGAACTCTCATTTTGCATTGTCTGTAACATTACATAGTCTAGGGGCTGTCAACATTTTTCAGCCTGGGAACCCTAAACCAATTTTTGCTCACTGGGTGAATGTGTGACTGAAATGTATGATTTTATGTCTTTTTTTACCAACATGAATATTTGTCGCATTCATGTTAACCTGTATTTAAAGACGTAACTTAGAAGTTTGTACAGAAAATTTGTAATTAATCTGAATTCTCACTATCTCCTTGCAGTGTCTCTGTGACTCCATTAGAGGTCGCATTCGCTCCATTGAGGACCTGATTTAGACCATTTACGCATAGAGGAACAGTTCTTAATTTAATTGTGCAAGGGGAACCGAACTGTTTGTGTGTTTTTTCTCAGACCTATAACCAGTACACTATTTAATATTCCAGTGTGTTTCAAAACTTCTCAAATGTTCATTGTTTATTTTTAACCGGCCCAAACTGGCACTTTCCTCACTTTGTGTTTTTCAGCTGCTGCTCAGCAATTTGATCCAAATCTGACTGACAGGTTCCACAGCAAAACTGTCAAGAAGTGGCTTCACTATCCACCACAGCGGGAGTAAGGCATCGCAATGAACCAAAGTGATGCCAACCAGAGTCAAACTGGTTACACAACTTGCACTGTTTCTCTGGTTCATACAGTACAAAGCTTAAGCTCATGGATGCTGTTCTTCCATGAACAATAAGAAGAACAGCATCCATGACTCCTTTTTGGCTTTCATGTTTGACACAGCCAAAAAGGAGTCAAACATGTTTCCAGGTCTATGCCTGTTTTCTTAAATAAAATGTAATATTAATGCCATGTTGTCATTTTTTAAGCTTGTGTCCCCCCCTTTTTCATTTTTCTTTAAGATAATTCTGAATGACAAAATACTCATCATCTGCCAACAACATTGTGTGTTTAACACCAGTGAAGAAACATTTATTGGTATGTTATAATATAGACCTACCAGACCAAAACATTTATATGAATCAATATTGATTGCTTAACTTTCATACAATATAAAATTAATATAAATGTGCATGCAGATCCACATTCGGATGGTGGTTGAATCAACATTGATATGGTGTCAGTTACAGTGGAAACCATAACGTTGATTCAACCTGAAAGTCACTGACCACTTTTAATATCGTTTCAATGTCAGGCTTCATTGTGGGTTCAATGTTTCATACCGTTGTTTCAATGTTGATTCAGTCATATTTTGCCATCTGTAATTCGAATCATTTTCATAAATCACAAAATAACATTACATCCGTCAAAAGTTGTCATCCAACAGATTACCTTTGTTTAAAAATGTATTTAATTTATTTGAACAAAAAAGACAAAAACAAAAATGTGTGAAAATAAAATGGATACATTTCAAGCTTCTAAATCGTGGCTTAATACCAGCCAAGGTCTGGGTGAAATTTGGGAACAGAGCCCAATGAGGGGAAACGATTGTTTGGAAGCTGGGTTTTGGCCTCTGTGTGGGTTTTTCCTGTTCCTCTAGTCATCCACCTGAGGGAGCCTGGGAGTTGCTGAGCCACTGGAGGGTAGATTTGCTGTGTGTTCAAATGCACCTGCAATCAATCAGCCTCATCTGCCTGAGTATAAGAGGATCTGCTGCAAGTCCTCCAATGCCTTCGATGGTTTTCTCACCAGCTTTCTAGTGACAACTCCTTGTGTTGCCCTAGAGCCTCCCCATGCCTTCAAGATTCTCTGTGATAATTTATGCTTTAATTCCTAAGGCTGGCAATGCTCTGCTTTTCTTGCTCCCCATTGATTCTGTGTAACCTGTCCGTCCTCCAACGATTCCACCGTCCAGCAGCTCTTATCTGATCACTCCAAGAAACCTTTTTCGCTCCCAGCTCCAGGATTTCCCTACACAAAGACCCAAGTCCAAGATTCCACTCACCTCCCCCTGATAGACTATCTTCATCATCCTCAGTTAGATCAACGTTCATAATTGGACTTAACTTCCCTGCTCAGGTTATTCACCTTTTTCCCGCTCTGTTTCCAGTGTTCCTGTTTGCTCCTGTCTCCAGGTCCCCAGACAATGACGCACATTTTATTATTGTTCAATAAATTTTATTTTATTTTTTTTATTTTTTTTGAGAGTGTTCTGCATGTGGACCAAAAGCATACCCAAAAACATGACAGATGAGATGTCTGGTTTACATTAAACTAGAGTTCATCCAACTAAGTCTGCAGCATATTCAAGATACAGCAACAAAAGAGTATATTCAGAATGCGCAGACAGCAGCGTTCAGTGTCGTCCTGTTTATTGTCTGGCGGTATAATCACTGAAAAGGAAACATTTAAAAAGTTAGAGAAGATAAGACAAAGGGCAAAGGAAATCAACAATGCAAATAGTGATTTTTTTTATTTTTATTTTTTTTTTGCTCCTCAAAAATGATGGAAAACCAGAAGTATTTCTGAGAATTAATTTGTCAGGACACCAGCAGAGCGTTCAACGATAACCAAGGCTGATATGACTTCCTCTACATAGCACTCTGCTTCCCATGTTATTAATGGTATTTTATTTTATTTTTTTGTATATATGATACTGGATGGTACCATCCAGTATCATATATGCTTATCTTTAGTGGGGTCACCAGGGCTGCTGGTGCCTATCTCCAACAGTCAACAGGGGAGATGGACAGGTCACCAGTCCAACGCAGAGACAAATAGGACAAACAATAACGCCACTTAACTTGACAGTCATGTTTTTGAACTATGGGTGGAAGCCGGAGTACCTAGAGAGAACATGCAGAAAGACCCCAGGCCATGATCTGAACCCAGGACCTTCTGGCTGCAAGACAACAGGGCTACTAACTGCACTACTGTGCTATACCATTGATAACATGATATACCATGACTGACTATGACTATACATTCCATATTCAAGTAGTGTCCAAAGTAAGTTCTTAAAGACCTGAATCATGGTTTAGTTCTTTCCTTGGTTCACCAAATTATGGTTCATTAGAAGGCCTCTGCAGAACTTTGACATTCTGAGGAGGTGTGTCTGTAAATTTCTTTACAGAACCAACTTTGTAATCTGAACTTTACTTTAATCTGTAAAATTCAGATTACATAATTTACACATTAAAGCCACAGAATAAACCTTCATAGAGGGAAATAAGGTGGTGAACAAAGACATCTGGAATGACTTCACATTTGACATGTTTCACGCATTCACACCGCCAAGGATGCCCTTTACTTCCTGTATTGTCACCCCATAAAGGATCATAGTGCTATAGCCAGAGTGATGACAGAATGGAAGAGGTGTCGGCTCAGCACAGTGTGTTGTTGTAGGTATGCAGAACCTGTTTGGGCTGGAGCAGTGTTTTTTTGGGAGGGTGGCAGGCTTAGAACTGAAAGTCTTTCTTTTTCATTTGAATCAGCTGTGTTGGACGACATGTCTAAAACTGGCAGTTCACTGGCACTGAACATCCATGCCATATTCACATTACAAAAGATTGTGCACACCACTCACCAACGTTCTGTTGCGCTGCAGGAGCTTGACTTTGGTCAACATGGTAGATCACTTGGTCACCGTTAACATAGGCTTGGTTTCCGTACATGTTTTCTGCGACAGAGAAGGGGACAGAGATAATCAGACGAGTAATTTTTTTCACCAAGTAAATATTTTTTCTTGGAGCAATCACTCTGTAGAATGACTGATAGCCAGAACTAAATAGCCAATAATACAAAGCAAATATATTTAACAGTTATTGAGGTACTTCAACATGTCTACAATGTGAAAACATATTCAACAGAACATTCGATAACACTTTATTTGAAGGNCCAACTAAGTCTGCAGCATATTCAAGATACAGCAACAAAAGAGTATATTCAGAATGCGCAGACAGCAGCGTTCAGTGTCGTCCTGTTTATTGCCTGGCTGTATAATCACTGAAAAGGAAACATTTAAAAAGTTAGAGAAGATAAGACAAAGGGCAAAGGAAATCAACAATGCAAATAGTGATTTTTTTTTTTTGCTCCTCAAAAATGATGGAAAACCAGAAGTATTTCTGAGAATTAATTTGTCAGGACACCAGCAGAGCATTCAACGATAACCAAGGCTGATATGACTTCCTCTACATAGCACTCTGCTTCCCATGTTATTAATGGTATTTTATTTTATTTTTTTGTATGTACGATACTGGATGGTACCATCCAGTATCATATATGCTTATCCTTAGTGGGGGTCACCAGGGCTGCTGGTGCCTATCTCCAACAGTCAACAGGGGAGATGGACAGGTCACCAGTCCAACGCAGAGACAAATAGGACAAACAATAACGCCACTTAACTTGATAGTCATGTTTTGGACTGTGGGAGGAAGCTGGAGTACCTAGAGAGAACATGCAGAAAGATCCCAGGCCAGGATCTGAACCCAGGACCTTCTTGCTGCAAGACAACAGGGCTACTAACTGCACTACTGTGCTATACCATTGATAACATGATATACCATGACTGACTATGACTCTACATTCCATATTCAAGTAGTGTCCAAAGTAAGTTCTTAAAGACCTGAATCATGGTTTAGTTCTTTCCTTGGTTCACCAAATTATGGTTCATTAGAAGGCCTCTGCAGAACTTTGACACTCTGAGGAGGTTGAGGAGGTGTGTCTGTAAAGTTCTTTACAGAACCAACTTTGTAATCTGAACTTTACTTTAATCTGTAAAATTCAGATTACATAATTTACACATTAAACCCACAGAATAAACCTTCACAGAGGGAAATAAGGTGGTGAACAAAGACATCTGGAATAACTTCACATTTGACATGTTTCACACATTCACACCGCCAAGGATGCCCTTTACTTCCTGTATTGTCACCCCATAAAGGATCATAGTGCTATAGCCAGAGTGATGACAGAATGGAAGAGGTGTCGGCTCAGCACAGTGTGTTGGTGCAGGTATGCAGAACCTGTTTGGGCTGGAGCAGTGTTTTTTTGGGAGGGTGGCAGGCTTAGAACTGAAAGTCTTTCTTTTTCATTTGAATCAGCTGTGTTGGACGACATGTCTAAAACTGGCAGTTCACTGGCACTGAACATCCATGCCATATTCACATTACAAAAGATTGTGCACACCACTCACCAACGTTCTGTTGCGCTGCAGGAGCTTGACTTTGGTCAACATGGTAGATGACTTGGTCACCGTTAACATGGGCTTGGTTTCCGTACGTGTTTTCTGCAACAGAGAAGGGGACAGAGATAATCAGACGAGTAATTTTTTTCACCAAGTAAATATTTTTTCTTGGAGTAATCACTCTGTAGATAGCCAGAACTAAATAGCCAATAATACAAAGCAAATATATTTAACAGTTATTGAGGTACTTCAACATGTCTACAATGTGAAAACACATTCAACAGAACATTCGATAACACTTTATTTGAAGGGGTGTGCATAAGACTGACATGACACTGTCATAAACATGACATAACACCTGTCATAAACATGAAGAAGTCTTTATTGATGTTTATGAATGTTGTCATGAAGTGTCATCTGGTAAATAATGACACTTTTAATGCAAAGTTGCTCTAAAAGTTGCATTAAAAGTCCATTAAAAGTGCCAACTTTGCATGATTTTGTAAATTATGATAATTTAATGCAAAGTTGGCATTTTTAATGGACTTTCAATGCAACTTTTAGAGCAACTTTGCATTAAAAGTGTCATTGTTTACTGAATGACACTTCATGACAACTGTCATAAACATTAATAAAGACTTCTTTATGTTCATGTTTATGTCATGTTTTTGACAGTCTCATGTCAGTCTTATGCACACCCCTTCAAATAAAGTGTTACCGAACATTCCTAAGGGAAAAAAAACTTGATAATGTTCTTTATACATCTTCAATGTGATGAGTATGTAGGCCGTTGGTGATTTGTGACTTTGTTGTGAATGTTTTTGTTTTATATTGTGAGGGTTTTTAAATCACCAGGATTTATGTGATTCCTCTATGAGGGCTCATTTTCAGAAAATACTGCACCAACCTACGCATCTAGTGTAAAACTCACACCGCTTGCTTGACTCATGTGCATTCAATGCAGACTTTAAAGTGTAACTAGTCCCCAAATCAGTCTTTTTGTTGACAAACTGTCTAAAAAGTTTATTCATGTATCTGTTCAAAAGTTGACATTGTCACATATATTTGTTTAGTTCTGCAAGATTTTACTTCTAAAGGCCTTCGACAGAGCTGTAGTCTCAGAGATGTACTCTGAGTGTCCTCCTCACAGAGCATCCCTCCCTTCAGCCTCCTCCACTAAGCTCCTTCAGACTAGCAGCAGCGGCAATTAACAAACACCTGGTGGAACTGTATGTATGCTAATAGGAACTTCTTCTCAGTGCAAAATTCCTAAGGATGGTTGTAAATGGCTTAATGGAGAAATGATATGATTTTGATGACATGCTAAGGGTGGAGTGTCAAAAGAGCAGGTGCTTCTTAAAGAGACGGAGGTCCAGTTTCAAGGTGTTAAATAGTGAAATCAAATCTCATTAAGTCATGTTAGATATATGCAACATTTTTATGACAACAGAAGGTAACATAGTCTTGACTGTGCTATGAAATGGCTCTATGTGCCTGGAAATACATAATAGTACCCCTTTAACTGTTAATATATGCAATTATTAAATACCATAATCCTCTTGGAGGTGGGGAGGAGATTGTTAGTGGAGCTGGTAAGTAATACACTGTTCTGGTTATGTTATCCTCCTATTCTCTGCATCAGGAGTTATATAAGATACAGAAAGAAAATTACTGATTCCCAAATGTGCCAATTTATTGCTTTTGTTAAATATTAACATCTGGAACTAGTTTTATTGTAGATGATGGGAATACTCTGTGTTAAGAGTTAAGTTAATTGGTACAATACATGCTTATCTCTGAAACACAATAAATCTTTGAAACATAATCCGATGAAAATGTGGAGAAAAAAGAGTTCTAGCTAGGTCTAAGCTTCACTGGGTGGACCTTCATAAAAGATGTTTTGGTGTAACCATCTGCTGGTATGAGATTCTCACAGTATGAAAACCATGATTAATAAACCCACATTATTTCAGTATTACAGTATTTAGACTATATTAGCACTTTGTATTGCCCTGTTGCTGAAAATGTGCTATATAAATAAAATTATTTTACCTTAGATTATATTTATTATCATTGCACAGTAAACGGTACAGTGATATGCTGCTCTGCTTAGGGCTTTTATAAACAAGCTGTCAAGTCAAGTCAAAGTTTATTTATATAGCACATTTACAACAGCCTCAGCTGACCAAAGTGCTTCACAACAAACACAACATCAAAGGTAGATAAATTATAAAATAAAAATAAAATTACATCAAGACACATAAGTCTAGGCAGAAGTATGACCTGAAAATTTTTTTTCAGTTTGTTTAGCCCCTTTTGCACTGCACAGTGGGACTCAGCCCGACCTGGGCCAGCCTGGTTTCAAAGCTGTGCTGAGAGTTTTTCCATTAGTATTTCCAGCTCAGTCTCACCCCATTCCCTGGAACTCTGAGAGATGTGGTTCCAATTGGGCCGCCAGACAGAGCTGGTTTGGAGTCAGCCATGGATTGGCACAGTGGTTGCGAGGCGAGACAGAGACGAGTCGTCTTCTAGATCTCTGGAAGGAGCATTAGACTTTCTCGATGTCTGTTATTTTAACATACAGTGTCAACAAATTTCCATCGTAATCTTTTGTCAATTGCATTTTATTTTCTTGCAGTTAAAATAATATTCAACAAGCTGAACGGAAGATCCACATTGTGCCACCACGCATAAAGATAAATGTATGTAGCTTTTTCCCGCAATGAAAAAAAAGAACATGCACTGGCTGTGGTCCAACTAACTACATATAAGTAATAAAATTAAAATTAAATGACTGCACCTAAATTATGAGCTATTTTTCTGCAGTAGTCTGATGTATACAATCACACAACTTCCTGGTCTTCATCGGTCTCCACCTTGTCCATTTCAGGGTTGTGAAGTCAATCTGAAGGAAGAATCTGCGCTCTGTGCTACACTAGATCTACAACTGCCACTTCAGCCAAAGATTTTGGCTGAAGTGTATTTGGGTTAGATTTAGGACTAGGGTGCAAACTGAGTTTTGGTTAGGGTTAGGTATGTAATGGATGGGGTTAGGGTAAGGGCAAGGTTTATACTGTAGAAATGAATGGAAGTCAATGGAAAGTCCCCACAAATATTGCCACGCAAACATGTATGTGTATGCGTGTGTGTCTGCAGTCTGAATTTGAGCAGTTTTATTACTTAATAGGTGTGATTGAGGCTGCCAGTAATCACCTAAGTTTAAGCAGTGAAGCAAAGTTTATTCATGTCTTCCTTGACTGTTAATCAGGTGATCTGAATTGTTTTCATGGTTTATGTTCTGTTTGGCCCAGCAATTAATTGTTCTAAAACCAAAATTAAATATCTACATTTTAGATATTAATTAACATTAATCAGTTAGAGTGAGACTTGACAATAGAGAAGCGACTTTAGAAAGGTGAGATTTAGTACAGGCACAGCATATTTAATTTCATGCATAATTGAATGGTAAACTTCACATATTTTACATATTGTTCAAAAGCTGTATAGGTGTCAAAGTCACATGAAAGTAACATGGGAGTCTTATCAGCCAAACTTACAAAATTATGAATACTGGTAATATTTCAACATTTAAATCCAGAAATGATACATTAGAATTCAATTTATATATTGCATAAAGAACAAAGGATTTCAGAAGAGCACTGAGGAAAAGCAGGACCTCTTGCTGTTGATCTGTTCATGGCCATACAATAATTTGACTGAAAATTCCTGAAACACATTCTTTCATATTTACATGTTTGCTTTGATTTTATTTTCAACTATTATATTGGTAGTTCTTGGGATAAGGGACAAAATAGATTCAAATTCTCCCCAAAAAATGATGTAATTATCCCTCAAGCTTATGAATTCAAATATGACAAATAATGTTTTGGAAATGTAATGATGCTAAGGTGCAGGCTCCCAGTTGAATTTTTTGTTTTGAAAATTACACATTTATTGGACTGGACCCAGAACTTTATTTTTTAATGAACCTTTTACTGATATTTTTACTCTGTTTTACAGATTAAAAACTTCTCAGGAAACAAGAGAAATATTATTTAAAGCAAAAAACAACATAAAGTCCATCTGATGGAGTTGACATACATCTGATGGTGAGAATCAAGAACACACTGCACTCAAAATGACAACTAAATTGAAATAAATGGTGGAATATTGTACAGCATACAATATGCCTCTTATCTTTTTCTCCCAGATCATTGATATTTTAAATTTTTTCCACTTCCACTCTCATAAAACTATACATGTTTATATCAAACGGTGTTGACAAAAACTCAGGACTCAATGTCTATTGAGTTGGAAATTATGTAAAAATAACTTTTGATTCAATTTATTGATACTTATATAGCTATTTATTTGAATACTTATACTTAGTTATCCTGACATATTATTTTAGTACTCCTTTAATAGTTTTAAACTATTATTGAGTTCTGCTTCATGACAATTGCTTTTACAGACACCATCCACCAACTACATAGCATCAAATGAAAAAATATTCAGCAAACACCATGAAAACATACATTTTTCATGGTGCTGACATTGCCAAAGTTAGTTTAGTCAGTTATTTAGAGATATTATATTTTGTGTATATTTTATTCAAATTCTATTCTTTTATCCAGGTTTTGTCCCACTGACATATTCATGTTCATGTCACCTGAGCGAAGTCGACTTCACACCTTCCTTAAATTAAGTTAATGTGAAATGTTTGTGCTACATTTGTTCCACAAAAAGTTTTGTTTGTGCCGCTATAATTTTAAAGACGTTAATAAAAGTTTTCATCAAACTGTAGGCTCATGGCCTAACACTTAGAACTGTTAGTTTAAAATGCATGATGCAAATTAAAAGGTGGACTCAGCATGGTTGACTGAAGATGAGTCACAGAAAAAACACCAACTCAGTGGATTTGTTAAAATGTGATTTTGGCACAAACTTTTTCTTTGATTTGAAGGAGATTGAGTGTCCAACGTCACTCTAGTCAACATTAAGCCAGCCTGCTAATATGGAAAATATGCAACACTTGACAGATGTAGCTCCTCTGAGCCACTGTTTCAAACTGAAAAGGCTAATAAAACTATAAATATTAAAGTTAATAGAAACATTGAACTTCTTACCTTTGAATAAAGTGGTGTTCTGTGTTTTCCTTTACAATTTTTACTGCAATGAGCAACTGTCTTGTGAGGTTCAGTGCATATAGATGTAGCTGCACACGACTTCATTTAAAAAGACCATCTCTGAATTACAAAAGGAGGAAGACACGTGGGATTGGTGGTTGGCAAAGACCAATCATTAAACATTAAACACAGCATCCAATTCAAAGTGAGATCCATAATAAAAAAGGATCAGAAAGATATCCACATCATGGGGGAGATGATGAAACAAACAGGACAGGAGAAAAAAAACGCTGAAATTAGTGACTAATTTATATCTGTCAGTAAATGCTGACTTCGTTGTTTTTGTTCCTGTAAATTGAACTATAATAATAATTTGACCTCAGTGCTTTATCACAGGGTCTGTTAAATATCAACTCCACATTAAACCAACTGATATTTTCAACCCACTCTTTCCCTTAATTATGGTGATTTTACACTTACAGCTTATGACAACACGTTATGTACAAACAAAAATATTTCTGTGGACAAATACAATAAGATAAAAAGAAATACAGAAAAGTGGACTAGATGAAAAGTACGGTCAATATCTGGTTAAGATTGTTTTTAAAAGTTACTTTCTATTTGACAAATGAGCCTCATCAGACTGCATATCAAAATTTACTGAATATGATTGTGTAATTATATCAGTATATATTAGTGGTGCTACGGTACAAGTTTAGCATAAAAAATATATCAGATACACATTGGTTACTGGAATTAAGAAAAACAAAACTCATAAATACCTGCTTTAATCACTGATAAGGACTTCATGATGACTTTACTGTACCTGTGGTTCCAGTGAAAATCCTATGAAGGTCTTTTTGTCAATCTTAATATACCTTTATTTTTTTCTATAGAAATGTCTTTTACAGATATCCTTACAAATACGTTTGCAAACTTCCTTTTGCAAATTCCTGGTCTGATTCCCAGAGGAAAGTTCTAATTCACCCTTTACCTATAATAGATTTCTATATTATAATGGGATCATTTATGGCATCACCAAATAACAGTAGATTTCCTTTGAGTTCATTGATAGTAGCATTGCTGTTGTGGAGCTAACAAGCAGACCTCCTTTCTCTTCATGCCTAAGTGAGGTAAAAGGCTGGAGCCTTGTGTCCAGGCGGGTTCCAAAGACTGTGTTTGTCTCCGTCCTTGGATGTCCAGTCAGTGATCAAAAGTTATTTCTGATTCTGTGTATTTTAATTTAAAAAAATGGTAGGGTATGTATTTTCTGAGTAAATGCAGCCAGGTGAAACACAATTAACAACTCTAAGTCTGAACTTATTCAAAGTAGGGAATATAGCTGCAGAATTTCACCAAATGATAAACTCCTTGTAAAGAGTTTAAATGTGTGCTAGTGAAATTTACCTTTTATTATTGTTATTAATCAAGTCACATATACATTGGTATGAAAAACAAAAAAGAATAGAGAGCAGATATTACAGACATGACATACTAAAAATATTTACAGATCTACAACATTCATATGTGTTTACAGCTTTTTTGTTCATACTCTTGGAAATAGTGGATAAATATAGTTTGATAAAAAAATAAATAAATAAAAAAGGTGAATATGATAAAAATGTACATTTGTGAATATGAAATTTGTCAAATATAATAATTAGATTGATTGCCAGTCTTTGGACTGCATATCTATTCTTACCATGAAAGCCAAAAGTAATATGTTCATACCTCAGGGAACATTTAGTATCAATATAACAATTTATAAAGTTATTACACTCTTTCCTAAATTTTCTTGTGATACTTCAATCCCAGAATAAATGACTGACTGTTTCTAGATGCTCTTTGCAGAACTTACAGTTGGGGTCTATTGTTTTAATATATTTCATAATGTATTGATTAGTAGGATAAATTAAATGTGACAGTTTAAAAGTAGGTATGGATATTGTTGACTCAATCCTATTTAACATTCTGTAGATTGATTGAATTTTCTTTCTAGATGCAATTTTAAGTAGTTCTGTAATTTGTGTATTAGGTTCTATAATGAATTTTCCAGGTCATATTTGCTTTGCATAAGGGATTTTAATTGAAGATATTCTAAAAATTGAGTTTCATCGAGTTTATATTGTTTAGTTAATTCAAAAATGAAAGGAATTTATTATATCTAAAAATATGTTCAAAATGTGTAATGCTTTTAGAGACCCACAAGCTAAAAAAGAGGTTGTTTTTTTTTTTAATTTATTGTAAGATCTGGATTGTTCCAAAGTGGTGTGTATTTTGAGGTGGTAAAATTTGAGTTGATAATATCATTAAATTTCCACCAAGCTGAGAGAGTGGCTTTAATAGTTGGTGATTGAAAGCAACCACGTTTCTTAATCGCTTGACTAATGAATGGTAAATCACCATTTTCCCACAAAATAATTGTTCTAATTCATTTAAATCATTGTTTTGCTGGATTTAGGTCCACTTGATTATGTAGTGTAGCAGGTTGGCTAAATAATAATAATAAAAATTTGGTGTAACTAGCCCTCCATATTGTTTTAAGTTTTGTAAAGTTGATAACTTTAATCTTGGTGCCTTGTTTTTGCAATAAAATTTGGAGCTTATACTATCTAAAGATATAAACCATTCTTTAGTTGGCTGGATGGGTAACATAGAAAATAAATAATTGATTTGGGGAAGTATTTTCATTTTAGTAGTCACTATTCTACCAGCAAGCGAAAGTGGTAGATTTATCTATTGTTTCAAATTGTTTTGTATTGATTCTTAAAGTGGTATTAAACAAATCTGACAATTTAAGAGATAATTTAATCCCAAGGTATGTAATATGATTTATGTATAAAGTAATCGGTATAGTTTGCATTGTCTCATCCCATTTTAAATTATTTAAAGGAAGAACTGCAGATTTATTCCAATTTATTGAGTACCAGTAATTTACTATTTTTGAGAACTGATTAATCATTCTGCTTGTTTCAGTCATTGAAGAATATGGATCCTGCAATGGTAATAAGATATTGTCAGCATTTAAACAACTTTTATGTTCTGTTGGGTTAAGTGGAATAGAGTTTTGACGAATTGCTGCTGCAAGGGGTTCAATGAAAATGGAAAACAAGGATGGAGAAAGTCGGCAACCCTGCCTTGTGCCTCTTCGTAGGATAAAATTCTTTGAAATTATATTGTTGGTAGTAACAGTCACTGCTGGTGATGTATAGAATAGCTTAATCCAGTTAATAAAAGAATCTCCAAATCTAAACCTTCTTAATGTTGAAAACAAAAATAACCAATTTACTTTATCAAATGCTTTTTCAGCATCCAAAGTTACAATGGCTGAGTCTTGTTTATTTGTTAAAGCCATTAAGTTCAGCAATCTCCATATATTATATGGAGTGTCTATTTTTAATGAAACCAGTTTGATCTGGATGAAATAAGGATGAGATGACTTTTTCAATTCTGATTGTTAATGCCTTAGTGAAAATTTTTATATCTGTATTTATTAATGAGAGTGGTCGATAGCTAGAGATTAACATAGGATCTTTGCCAGGTTTAAGAAGAACTGTAATAGCAGCTGTATTTAAATTTTCTTTTATTTCTTGTATTAATTTGATGTATATTGGATTAAACATATCCCAAAAATGTTTATAAAATTCAGCTGGAAAACCCTGCAGTCCTGGAGCTTTATTGTTTTGGCAAAAGGCGTATTGCGTTGGTTAATTCTTTTTCTTTTAATGGAGCTTCAAGCATATCAATTTGTTCATCTGTCAAATGCGGTAGATCAATATTGTTTAAAAAAAGAGTTAATTTCTTCTTGGGAAGCATTATTTTCCTCAGAATACAATTTGGTATAAAAATCTCCAAAAACATAATTTATTTATTCTAGTGACTGGGTTGGTTTCCCTGCTGAATCTTTAATAACAGAAATAATATATTTTTTCTTTGTTCTTTTTCAGTTAATTGGCCAAATATTTACCAGATTTGTTACTACAGTGAAAGTTGTCTTAAGTTTCTGGAATAAAAAAATTATCTCTCTTGTTTACAAGCGTATTTAGTTCATATCTTAGCTGACGTATTTTCTCTTCAGTTTGTTCTGTTGAAATGCTTATTTCTTCTAAATTCTTAATTTCGAGTTGGTTTTTCGGTTTCCTCCCTTTTCTTATGGACTCCATATGCTATGATTCTGCCTCTTAATACAGCTTTCCCTGTTTCACATATCAGTGATGTTGCACAAATCAGAGACTAACCTGCAAAAAGATGTTTCCCTACCCTCTCAAAACTGAACATTCCTCACTCTAAAGCAATAAAATTCTATAAATTCTACTATAAAGTAAGAGATCACAATGAAAAATGCCCTTTTATCAGTTCCCAAAGTCTGGGTTTTCTACACAAAGCCAGGTTGGAGAAATCCCCCTCCACACAATTTTGCTTTTAGCTTCCACACATGAAGCAGGAAGAAGGATTTAAAGGGTCCATGTAAATGCCCTGTCAACAAATACACATGTAAAAATCAAATTTTCGGTCGGCTGACCGAAAATGTTTGCTATGACTTGACACAGAAGACTCTTAACTTTGGATACTTGACAATATTGGCTTTGTAAAGTGTTATCAAGGCATCTTCTGCCCTGCTTTTGTAAATCTTGTCCAGCTTATTTTGTAAAGTGGATAAATTTATTTTATCAACATCTGACAAATCTGAGGGACTTTTTTGGAGAGCTTCATAATTCATAACTTTCCTAGACTTATGAAAATCAGAACCACTTTGTCTTAGGAACTTCGCAATCTCAAATTTAAAGAGCTCCCAGATGGAACCATATTTATTTTCAGTATTAGTTTTGTCAAAAACATAAGAGAATGCCTGGGAGATGTTTTGTTGTACCGAGTCTAACATAAGTAAAGAGTTGTTTAGGATCCAGTAGGCTTTCCTATTCTGTGAATGGTTACCAGACAGATTTTTCAAAATATATATTGCTTTATGATCAGTGAGCAGTGTGGGAAGAATATCCACAATGTTATTGGCTTTTAAGCAGTCAGGTACTAACCAGTAGTCTATATGAGACTGCTTAGACCCATCATTGTTACTCCAGGTGAAAGTGGAGTACAGTGGATATTTTTCTCTCCATAGATCCTTTAAGTTGTTTCTCTGCATGAATGATTTAAGAAGAGTGTTTGAATCTGGAGCTCGAAGCCATTTGTCCAGTTGATTTTTTTTTTTAACTTTCTTTATTTAACCAGGTGAACTCCGTTGAGATCCAGATCTCATTTTCAAGAGGGACCTGGGCAAAAGTCTGCAATACACAGCAACCTGGTTACAAAATAAAATTAATACATATGCACAAGTGTAAAACAGTAGAAAACAATTGAAAAACAGTGACACTGTTTAAAAGAATCTTGTTGCCTGTTTTTAAGAATCGCTCAAAATTAGTCCNCTCTCAGAGAAAACCATCACTCATCTCCTACCTGGGTCTGCTGCGTTCTCTCTCACCACCATCACCCGGATTTCATGACAGACACTCTTTAAACTAAATGCATAGGTTTTTCTCCAGGTGCTCCGGTTTTTCCTTTAGGAAAAAAAGTGATTAGATTAATTAATCTCTTAATCTTAACTCTGTGTCTCACTCACTGACTGTTCACAAAGGATATGAACTTATTTCAGATTCTTAATGGGGTTTTTTTTTGGAACACACTCCTTAAATGGCCTCATACAATGTCTTCCAGCCCTAGTGTTTATTTATTTTCTGTCTTCTTACTTGTCTTAATTTTTAACTGGTCATAGAATATGACCAGTCTCTCTAAACTGGAGTGTCTTCCTGTTAAAAGGAAGTTGTTTAAGTGTTTAGGCTAATTGGTCTCTTAATTTTACCTCTCTCACACACTCATAACTATTGGACATACAAAACAAATCTGAACTGAACAAAACTGTTTCTTTCTAGCACACAGTCATTAATGGCCTCATACAATGTCCTCCAGCCTTCCATTTCTATTTGAAATAGGCTTCTTCAGGACACCATTAACTAAACAAAAAAAAGTGTGATTATATCACTAAGCTGAACACACCAACTGCATTTAATCATATTTTCAATTTTACTGATATTTATTGGTGTTCTTGTGGAAAATACAGTGGTGAAAATAGAAAAAATAATGTCCAATCAATCAATAAATCAAATTTTATTTGTATAGCACATTTCAGCAGCAAGGCATTTCAAGGTGCTTTACTTAATTAAAGAAGAAATAAAAACAGTATGTGAGTCTTCCACTTATTCATAATGACTACATCTCCCCAGGATGTCTCTCCTCAGTCTGTTTTGGTTGTGTGACTGAGAATATCATCACTCACCAACCAATAGTCTAATCTGGATTTACATGTTCCATTTGGTTTATACTATGAGAAATCTTTAATGGCTGGATTAAATTCTCTCCAGATAGCATGTAAATTATTACTAACTATAAAACCGTTAATGATTTTATTATACTGGGTACTCTCTATCCTAGCGGGCCATCTATCCAGCCACTCGTTTGGGGTCAGATTCCAATCTCCTCCCATCAATAAAAATTCTGTAGAGTATCGACTTTTTAAATCAGCAGTGACATTGGATAGGTGTAACAACATCAACAGGTTCTGGTTATTGTTATTGTACCCATACACGTTAATCAATATAACAAAAACATCTTCAATTTTTACCACAACTATCAACCAGTGACCCTCTGTGTCAGTCTGGTCGGTCAAGACATCTCCAGGGAAGTTGTTAAAGCAGATCGCCACGCCTGCAGATCTTGGGGAGCCGTGGCTGAACAGGAACTTGTCGCCCCATTATTTCAACCAGAATGAAGAGTCTGTTTCTGTGGAATGAGTCTCTTGTAAAAATAAACAATTAGCTTTTTGCCCCTTGAAAAATAAAAATAAAGTTTTTCTTTTTTCCAAGCCTTTTAAGTCCCTAACATTTAATGAACCAAATGAAACTTTAACATTGAACATGAACTGTAATTAAACTCAAACTGCAAAAGCTGAAAACTGAGGACAAATAATCGATCAACAAAGCAAAGCCTTCCTTAAAGCTACCAGACCATTACTACAATTTCCACCTTTAGAGTCTTAAGTCTAGACCACTTGTTGCTCCTTGCTGATCTGACAGAACACCAGCATCCTGCATGTTTTAGTTCTCTCCCTAGCGATTGTAACAACCTCCTCAACAAGTCAGTGTTCTGCTTAGGCATCTAATGAGCCATCATTTGATGCAGGTATGTAAAATCAGGGAGAGAACTAAAACATGCAGGATGCCGGTGTTCTATCAGATAGCCATACGCAGTCAGGATAGCATACGTGCAGTCAGTACGCATGCCCGCGCATGCGCATTAAGAAGTCCGACCGTTAGTGGAGTTGTCAGTTCAGCATACGCAATAAGTTATGACGAAAATAAGTAATTAAATTGTTTATAATATGACATAATATGATGACTAAATAGATATACATGCGTTGTCGTGGTTTCAAAGTGTATTTTAAAGCAGGTCTGGCTGCAGCTGCAGTCAACTACAATACACGCCCGTGTAAAACTCTAACTTACTTAACCGCTAAATCAGGATGTCATACAGCTTTTCATGACAAAGTGTATGATGATCTACGTCATGATTCTATGTTGCTGATTAAATATAATCATATTACGTTGTCATACGTATTACCATGACAACGTATTACCATACGTATTACCATGACATGGTCATACGTTGTCATGGTAATACGTATGTATACATACGTTGTCATATACAACGTTGTAAATAAGTAAAGTACAGCGATATATTTGTTTTCTCTTCTCTTCCGACGTCAACATGAAAGACTACATTTCTNACCAAGCCGAGTAGAGATTTATAAATCAGGTGTCATGATTTACAGTTTGGTGAGGTGAGGGAAGACGCAGGTAGACCCAGGATGAAGATAAATGGTGGTTTTAATGATAAATCCAAATGAAGTCCAACAGTGGCAGCACAGGGAACACAAGGTAGGAACTGGCAGACAACATATGACGAACACACGACGAGGATCCGACAACAGGTGGGACTAAATACACTGGGAGGGTAATCAAAGAAACAAGAGGCAGCTGGGAACAATCAGGACGGCACAGAGACTCAGGAACACAAGACACAAAAAACCTCAAAAATAACTACACAGAAAACACAGATCGTCACATCAGGATCATCAGGTCATTGTTTCTCTGTACGCTTAAAGGAGGCCATTCATTTGTGTAATTACGGGTGTTGCAAATGATTTTTTTAGTTGAGTAATCTATGGCTTGTTCTGAAAATCGGATAATGGAATAAAAATATTAATACAGTAAAATATTGGTAAATACTGTCATAACTGAAGTGTTCATGTCAGATATCAATATCGGCCTAAATTGTCATAGCTCAGTCAACCTGGACAGAAAAATACACCAAACTTGAAATGATATTCAACAAAATAATAAAGCAACAGGTCACAAAGACATTAAAATACATGCATGCTCCTGTTTTTAGTTTATGTATTCATCTTCAGTCAGTTTAATAGATTAACTCTCATTCTGCATAGTGTAGAGCAGGGCCTGTCAACATTTCTCAGAACCCTAACCCCATTTTTGCTCAACGGGTGAATGTGTAGATTTCTGAAATGTATGATTTTATGCTTCCTTTTACCAACTTTTTATTTGTTGCATTCATATTAATGTGTATTAAAGACATAACTTAGAACTTTGTACAAAAAATGTGCAATTAATCTGAATTCTCACTATTACCTTGCAGTATCTCAGTGACTCCTTTAGAGGTCGCAATCGCGTCATTGAAGACCTGATTTAGACCGTTTGCACCAGAGGGATAGTTCTTAGCTCGTCATTTTTTACTCACAACCTTCAAATTAAAAATTATATTTTTCTACATATCCTCAGTGTGAGAATATGTAGAATATGCAGTGTGATTTTGTTTTTATAATTATTTCTGATATGTTCCTGAATATGTGTATTTAGTATCAGGCATTCTGAGTTTTTTTTGTCTGCATGTTTATGTCATTTTTAAAACATATTTGTGAATTTGTTTTTGTTGTTAATTCATGTTTTAATTAATTTATTCAAACAAACATTAAAGATTCATTCGTTTTTAATGATTCTAACACATTTTTACCAGAGGTGTGAAGTTTGGCCAGGAACTGCTGAACGGAAGTTCAGCAGATTGAGGTTTCTAAAGCTAGTACTGATCTATAGTCTCTGCCCAGCTTGCTTCTTGCACACTCCACTTACATTCATGCATCATGCTGCAATCCACCCAATAATTAGAAATGACAATGCAAATAATTGTAACAAAAAAATACTTTAATAAAAATTCTCATCCAAAACACAAAAGGCATCCACTGACAAATGGTGTTTCTTCTGTTCAGCAAGTACAGTTTTTTAAATATATTTCCAGGATTTTAAATATCAATAATATTCTAATCCTTTCATAATGATGAAAAGCACAAAATAACATTATAACTATTAAAAGTTAACCGTCATTCAGCATAAATTACCATTGTGTTTAAAAACAAAATGCATTTTGTTTATTTAATAAGACAAAAGCAATGAAACAAACACAAAAACGTATGAAAAATAAAACTGATATATTTCAAGCTTCCACACATTGACCTCAGTGGCTAAATAGCAGCCAGGGTCTGGGTGAAATTTGGGAACAGAGCCTGGTTTTAAGGCAGATAAGGGGTAAAGATAGATGAAGTTTTTGGTTTACGGGAGACTAAAGCTCCTCCAATGCAGAACAAAGTAATTCCAAGAAGCAGGAGCAACAGAATTTCTTCAGCCAGCTATTTTCTGAGTCCTCTTTACTTTCCGCCACCACAACCACTGCAAGGGAAAGATTTAGAAAGGTTAGAGAAGACAGGACAAAGAGCAAAAGAAAACAACAATGCAAAAAGTGAATTTTTTTTTCTCCTCAAAAAATTGCAGAAAACTAGAGAAATTTTGGAGAATTACTCTGTCAGGACTCCAACAGAGAGTTCAAGGGTAATCAAAGCTGATATGATTTCCTCGAATTACATTCCTCATAGGAGAAACATATCCACGGCCTTTTGTACTGCTGTATTGCTGGCTGGCTGCATATAATGGAATAAAAACAATAAAACTTTCTTCTACTTCACATACACAGCAGAGGCCCTACGACTCATCCAGTCAATCATTTTTAATTAGAAGCATTAGAGGAGTATGTTAGCCAGTTTAGCAGATGTTCACAAGTAGGAAAAAAATGAGACAGACACAGGGTGTGAATAAATGCATCTGCCTTTCATTATTTGTGTGATTAAACGTGTATTGATCAACCAGGCCAGCTCTGATAACGAAGGAAAGATCTGATTAGTGTCGGGCCAATAAAAACTCTTGTCTTGATCTAAATGTCTCACAGCGAGAAGCTTGATCAACCAGTGAATGCTAATCTTGACTTAATTGCATCTGCAATTACACCTCACTTCCTTTTATAAAGCTGTTCTCTTTGAGCTTTATGTTTCACATATTATTCTAACAATCAGGAACTTAACTTACCTTTCTCCTTAACTCAAGCATTACACACACAGGATCCCCGACTACCTGAACTCCCTGTAATTAGGTTGAATGTTTTGGAGGAGCTGAAACAGTTATTAATGGAAAATACCTACAAAATACTTAGCAATTCATAGACTATATAATTAGATGCAACTTTAATACATATAGTAGATGTATGTAGATTTGACTGTGTGGATTAGGTAAAAATTTGGCCTTGTATGTGCAGAGAAATGCATTCAAGGGATAAGCAAACATTGTGACTAAAAATGACAGAAGTTAGTCTCTTTGTTGACAATAAAGTTGCAATAAATAACTATATATTTTTTTTACTTATTTGTTAAAGCTGTCACTTTGTCCTGACATTGTAATATGAGACAGATAATATGTTAAAAAAATCAAGCTCCTCTGCCTCCTCCCAGTGGTCCTACTGCCATCTGTAGAAACACACCGCTCCCGGTCAGAAACAACCAATCAGAGCCAGGCGGAAGGTCTTAACACTGTCAATCACGCCAATGACTGCTGGGGAGACCCTGACCCTGCAAGGACAAGTGAGTATACAGAATGGATGCATGGGTGGATAGACGATGATGATATGACTAATACACTAATGTATTTTGGAGAAATAACGCTTCAGCTGGAAAAAAAATCCTAACATGGTTACCAAGACGACATACGTATCTTTTTCAACATATCTACTTTAACTTTTACTAGAACAGTCATCTAACTGTTACAGAGCATAATTCTGCTTCCCATGTTACCAATGGTATATCATACCTTCTGGTGACTATTGCAATACATTCCCTATTCAAGGGTGTCCAAAGTCAGTCCTCAAGGGCCTGAACCCTGCATGGTTTAGTTCTTCCCTTAGTTCATCACACCTAAATTAAATGATGGTTCATTTGCAGCCCTCTGCAGCACTTTGACATGATAAGGAGGTAGTTGGATCATTCCATTCAGCTGTGTTGGAGCAGAGACACATCTACAACTGGTAGTACACTGGCCCCTGAGGACTGGAGCTTAACATCCATGCTATATTCACATTATAAAACATTGTGCACACCACTCACCAATCTTTTGTGGCTCTTCCATATGAATAATTCTAGGAGAGTGTTCATCTTTCCTGGTATTCTGTCCAGGTTCAGGATAGGGACTTCCAGGACCCATTCCTCCAGCATGATTGTTGGGATAGGGACTTCTAGGACCCATTCCTCCAGCATGATTGTTGGGATAGGGACTTCTAGGACCCATTCCTCCAGCATGATTGTTGGGATAGGGACTTCTA
>NW_006800005.1:1973973-1982065 GCF_000485575.1 Poecilia formosa | reverse complement strand
CGATTGTTGGGATAGGGTCTTCCAGGACCCAGTCCTCCAGCACGATTGTTGGGATAGGGACTTCCAGGACCCATTCCTCCAGCATGATTGTAGGGATAGGGACTTCCAGGACCCATTCCTCCAGCACGATTGTTGGGATAGGGTCTTCCAGGACCCAGTCCTCCAGCACGATTGTTGGGATAGAGACTTCCAGGACCCATTTCTTCAGGGTAGTTAGAATAGGCTTGGTTCTGGTACATGTTTACTAGGTATGCGCATGGGGAGAGAGGGGACAGAGATAAACAGACAGGTAATTTTTTCATCATTCTCTTTTAATAATTGCAATCACCCTGTAGATAGCCGTAATTAATGTAAGAGTCAATAACGCAGGGTGGTGTAATGAAAAGCCATACTGTTTTAAACAAATGGAGAATTCAGCTGCTTAGGCACCAAAAGAGAACAGCGCTGAAATGGTTTTAAACAAAATATTGTGGAACAAAAATGTCAAAATTTGCACTGAACCATAAAGATAGAACCCTCAATAACCCATTTAGACAACATATCAGAAAAAAAGTTGGTTTAGGGGTTAATTACGCTTTACCAGTTAATAAAGAGGTATTTGAACACGTCTGGGATGTGTCAACTTCTCTAATAACAGACATGCTGTCTGCTATTAGAGAGCTGCTCAGACTGGAGGAGAATACTTATGAGTTTAATCCCGAGCCGTGCCAGGAGCACATGCACCGACTTTTGGATCGGAATGGCCGTGATCTGCAAGTCTCTTTGAAGAACAGACACGCACTGAAGAAGTGAGAAACTGTGAAGCTCATGTCAGGGTTACAGTTTCGTGCCAGTCCATGTGAAACTTCAGAACTTCATAGCATTACTTTAGTGTGATGTCCATTTTACTTTTGTTTGGAATTCTCTTTTAAATGAAGTCCATTCATATATCTCAGTGTACATCTTTTGAAGTTGGTCTGGATACTCACTCTGTGTGTGTGTGTGTGTGTGTGTGTGTGTGTATGTGTGTGTGTGTGTGCGTGCGTGCGTGCGTGCGTGCGTGCGTGCGTGCGTGCGTGCGTGCGTGTGTGCGTGCGTGTGTGCAGTCTGAGTTTGATAAGTTTCATTCTTGTAAAAGCACAGTGATGGTGGCCATTTACATTTATGCAGTAGAACAACAGTTATCCACATCTTCCTCCACTTTTTTCATGACGTCCATCTGGACATCAAAATATACTCATATTCAAAAATTCAATTCAAATTCAAAAATACTTTATTAATCCCAAAGGAAAATTAAATTTGTACAGCAAAAACCAATCAGCTGATCTGAATTGTTTTCATGTTTGATGTTTAAGTTTTATGTGCTACAGCAATGGATTACTATGAGACAAAGTGAAATAGGTTTTAGATATTAACTGATATTAACAAGTCAGAGTGAGACTTGATAATGGAGACTTTACGCATATTGGACTGGTAAACATCCCATATGTTACATGTTGTTTGCATGCTGTATTTGTGCCAAAGTCACATGAAACTTTTAAATACAGCAATGCTAATTTGTATTATACCTGACATGTTACATAAAATTAAAAAAATGGATTTCAGAAGGGTTCTTTTGGTCCAGAGAAAAGAACAGCCCCTCAGACCATCTGTCTATTCACATCCATACAATAATTTGACTAAAAATTACATTTATTACATATTTCCATGTTTGCTTTGATTTTATTTGCAGCTGTTGTGTATTCACCTGAGTGAAGTCTTTGATAAAATCCAAACACCTGAAAGCTATAAGATGTGTGTCCTTATTCGCAAACAGCACTAACACTTTACATTGATGACCTGTGTAAAGTTGTAGTAATATCTTCAAAATCATTAAAGCATAATAATGAGCACAAACCATCCCAAATGTAGTAAAATTTATTGACACCAATTTTGTTTGATTTGGGTAATGTGGGAAAGGGTAGACTTTCAAAATAAGAGTAGCACAAACATAGCACAGTTGATTGACACAAAATTGGTTTGACTTTGTAAATAGGTGGTGGTGGTATTCAGGGATGGTTGACTTTTATTACCTCTGGAAACTTTTATTAATTTTAAAATGAAAGCTTTTGCTGCACAAACGTAGCACAAACGTTTGACACCAATTTTGTTTGATTTCAAGAAAACTGGGGGGCAAAATTCAATCAGGTCAATATTAAGCTAGCTTAGATTAAAAATATGTAACACTTGACAGATGTAGCAACTCCAGGCTATAACTCAGAACAAGAGATTGAAACTGAAAAGGGTAATAATAATAATAATAATAATAATAATAATAATAATAATAATAATAATAATAATAATGAAGCTAAGAATGAAATTCTTACCTTAAAGCACAAGGGTGTCGATATTTTTGATAAATGCAGCGGTGTTAGCTCAATAGCAAGTTGACTCTCCTCTGTGTTGTTTCTTTTTTATTTTCACCACAATGAGCGACCCTCTTGTGAGGTCCAGTAAGTAAAGTTTAAACTGCACGTGACTTCATTTGGAAAGGCATGCCTGAAATAAAAAGGAAAACTCAGGAGGAAGAAGCATCGACTTGGCAGCAGTTCACATGGCCACTAGTCACAGCTTCCATTTAAAAACGAGAATGAAAATGAAAGGGAAATCAAAAAGAAAAAAAACTGTGACTGTCTATTTGACGTGCTAAGTTATGAAACAGGTCCAAGTCATCCAGCAGATAATGACGCAACCAGGAGAGGACGAAGAAAAGCTGAAATTATCGAGTAACTACTTTACTGTAATAAATCACTAGAAGTTGATGTTCCTGTAAATTGAAATACGAGAGTAATTTCACCTCAGTGCTTTATTACAGGGTCTGTTAAATATCAACTCCACATCACTTGCATACCTACTGACATTTCCAGCCATTGTTTCTCTTAATTATGGTGATTTGACACTTACAGCTCATGGAAACATGGTATTTTACAAACAGAATGTTTCTGTGGACAAATACAATAAGGAAAAATACAGAAAAGTGGGCTTGATGAAAAGTGTGGTTAGTGTATTTACTTTCAATTTGAGCCTCATCAGATTACATATTAAAATTTACTGAATGCGATTATATAAGTAGATAGTGTAACGGTGCAGGTTTTGCTAACCGGAATTAAGACAAAGAAAGCTCCCATAAATACCTGCCTTATGTGCCAATAAGAACTTTACGATGACTTTATTGAACCCCAGTAAATGTGGTTCCATCAACAATCCTACGAAGGTACTTTTTGTCAATCTTAATATGTCTCTTTTTTTTTTCTATAGAAATATCTTTTGCACATATCCTCACAACTGCGTTTGCAAATATCCTTTTGCAAATTCCTGCTCTGATTCCCAGAAGAAAATTCTATTGGACTTTTTACCTATATTATATACATCTATATTATAAAGGGATAATTTATGATGTCACCAGATAACAGTGGATCTCCTTTGAGTTCATTGATAGTAGTATTGCTGTTGTGGAGCTAACAAGCAGACCTCCTTTCTCTTCATATGCCTAAGTGAGGTAAAAGGCTGGAGCCTTGTGTCCAGGCGGGTTCCAAAGACTGTGTTTGTCTCCATCCTCGGATGTCCAGTCAGTGATCAAAAGTAATTTCTGATTCTGTGTATTTTAACTTAAAAAAATGGTAGGGTATGTATTTTCTGAGTAAATGCAGCCAGGTGAAACACAATTAACAACTCTAAGTCTGAATACTAACTCCTTGTAAAGTGTTTAAACGTGTGCTAGTGAAATTAACCCTTTTTTTTTTCTTTTTTTCTTTTGAATAATCAAGTCAAATGAGATTCCAAATTTCAACTAGATGGGTTTGACAATGCTCAGGTCAGAAAGTATAGAAAGTTACGCTGAGTGAACCTAGCTTCCTGCCTGGGGTGACAATATTATCTCCTCTGTCCTGGAAACTCTTTAAGAGCTACAGCACTGAGTACTGATGTAAAGGAAGAAAAAATTGTGTTTTGTTTGTTTCTTGTTGTTTGGTTTTATTTCACATTGCGTTTATGTTATGCTTTTTATTTTTACGTTATCAGGAAATAACGTCGTGCAGGATGTTTGTGTCAAACATCCTGAGTGTTTGACGTAAGACGGTCAAACACAAGTCAAAGAAAATATCGGTTTAAGCATTTTCAGTTTAAGAATACGACATCTTGAAGTGTTCGTTGTGTCCATTTCTGCAACACGTTCAGGAGTATTTTGGACTCAATTGAGATTTGACAACACCAGCACTGAGTCACACTTGTCACCTGAAAACTCTGACGGAGTTGAGAAAATGCCAAACTACCTCCTTTTACGTGACCTTATTCTGAAGGAGGACATATTGTAGCTCATCAGTTCCTTGAACTCTTTAAAATGTACCAAAATTAAGCATTTATTTCACAAAATTTCATAAAAATGTTGTAAATTGCCAGTCACGGTGTTGACACCATGTAGTTGTGACGAACAACTTGGGAATAAAATGGAAGAAAAACCTAAAGAATGACTTAAGCGAAGCAGAGCTGCCTAGCCCTCTTAATGGAAGAAAAAGGAAGTGGTCATAGAATCCTCATAATTTCTGATGCTCACCAATAATGGTTGATGTTTTTTTTACATTCTTTTTATGTCAAACGGTGTTGACAAAAACTCAGGACTCAATTTCAATTGAGTTGGAAATTATGTAAAAATAATTTTTCATTCAATTTATTGATACTGATAGTTATTTATTTGAATACTTATAATCCACATTACCTTCGTCATGGCATATTTTTTAAGTATTCTTTTAGTTGTTTTAAATTATTACAATGTATTGAGTTCTGCTCCAGAGCAAGAGCTTTTACAGACACCATCCACCTATTACATGGTTTAACATAAAAAACATATTCAGCAAACACCGTGAAAACATACATTGTTGTGCTAACATTGTCCAGGTTAGTCAGTTATTTAAAGAAATCATATTTTGTGTATATTTTATTCAAATTCTATCCTTTTATCCAGGTTTTGTCCCACTGACATATTCATGTTCATGTCACCTGAGCAAAGTCGACCTCCCACCTTCCTTAAATCAAATTAAGTTAATGTGAAATGTTTGTGCTACCTTTGTTCCACAAAAAGTTTTGTTTGTGCCGCTATAATTTTAAAGACGTTAATAAAAGTTTTCATCAAACTGTAGGCTCATGGCCTAACACTTAGAACTGTTAGTTTAAAATGCATGATGCAAATTAAAAGGTGGACTCAGCATGGTTGACTGAAGATGAGTCACAGAAAAAACACCAACTCAGTGGATTTGTTCAAATGTGATTTGGCACAAACGTTTCCTTTGATTTGAGTGTCCAACGTCACTCCAGTCAACATTAAGCCAGCCTGCCAATATTGAAAATATGTAACACTTGACAGATGTAGGTCCTTTGAGCCACTGTTTCAAATTGAAAAGGCTAATAAACATAAATATCAAAGTTAATAGAAACAATGAACTTCTTACCTTTGAATAAAGTGGTGTTCTGTGTTTTCCTTTACAATTTTTACTGCAATGAGCAACTGTCTTGTGAGGTTCAGTGCATATAGATGTAGCTGCACACGACTTCATTTAAAAAGACCATCTCTGAATTACAAAAGGAGGAAGACGCGTGGGATTGGTGGTTGGCAAAGACCAATCATTAAACTTTAAACACAGCATCCAATTAAAAGTGAGATCCATAATAAAAAAAAAAGGATCAAAAAGATATCCACATCATGGGGGAGATGATGGATCAAGGAGAACAAAAAGCACTGAAATGGTTGACTAATTTATGTGAATCTGACTTTGTTGCTTTTGTTCCTGTAAATTGAAATACGAGAGTAATTTCACCTCAGTGCTTTATCACAGGATCTGTTAAATATCAACTCCACATTAAACCGACTGATATCTTCAAGCCTTTGTTTCTCTTGATGATGATTTTGCACTTACAGCTTATGACAACATGGCATTTACAAACAATATTTCTGTGGACAAATGCAATAAGATAAAAAAAATATATATACAGAAAAGTGGGCTTGATGACAACTATGGTTAATATCAGGTAAAGGCTATTTTTAAAAGTTACTTTGCCTCGTCAGACTGCATATCAAAATTTACTGAATATGATTGTATAATTATATCAGTATATATTAGTGGTGCTTATATACTAGTGCACAATTGTACATGAGAAAAGTATTGCTTTTCTCATGTACAATTGTCCATTCTATGCAGATTGCAGTATGTAACAACAGCAGGTGTCGAAAACAGCCTAAGTTTGGCATCAAGCCCTCTGATATGATGTCATTGCAGGTTTTGCTCAATAGTTTATAATATGTTGATTTTTTTTTGTCTCTAATTACATGATTCTAAAAAGATAATCCAAAACAAACTGCAAAGAGTAAATGTGCATGTTTCTATCCTGATCAAAAACCTGATGGCTGTTGTATTATCCTAATCAGGGTTTTAAAATGTAAACTATTACTGGTTTTCAAGTGTTACTGCTGCCATGTTTAATTTTTTATTTATTTTGGGGGTCTTTTTTGTTCTTTTTGTCTTTAATACCAAAAAAAAAACACATGCCCCTTTTCCACCGGCTCGACTTCAGCAGCCCGACTCGACTCGGCTCGGCTCGGCTCCGCTCGCTTTCCGAGCGTTTCCACCGGCTGTTTTACGGGGGTGGCCCTGCTTTTTAGGGTCATGCCTCAGAGCAGGGCCAGCCATGGTTTTGGTGGGTGACGCAAGCTTCGCTGCTGTTCACTGATTGGCCGAGGGCGTGGACAGACGGAGCGGCGAAGAGATACGAAAAATGAAGGCGCAACGTTTGAAACTCGCTGCAACACAGAAGTGATGGAAGATACCCAGATAGCACATGATGTTAAATCAACGTTGAAAAATAGTTAGAATCGTTGATTTTTGGTTGAAATCGACAAATGACGGTGGATCAACCATCAAACAACCATCCAATCAAACCGTTGAAACTGTGACATTGAATCAACGTTNAAGGCTATTTTTAAAAGTTACTTTGCCTCGTCAGACTGCATATCAAAATTTACTGAATATGATTGTATAATTATATCAGTATATATTAGTGGTGCAACGGTACAAGTTTTGCAAAAGAAAAAATATCTGATGCACGTTGGTTACTGGAATTAAGCAAATCAAAACTCTCATAAATACCTGCCTAAGGCACTGGTAAGGACTTCCAGATGACTTTACTGAATCCTACCTGTGGTTCCAACAAAAATCCAATGAAGGTATTTTTGTCAATCTTTATATACCTTCATTTTCTCTATATAAATATCTTTTACAGATATCCTTACAAATAAGGTTTGTAATGTTTTAGGAACGTTTTCGTCATTCATCAATATTTTTTTAAGTGCTACGAATAACTGCTAAGCGCCGCTTAAAACTCATCACTTAAAAGACGATTTACGATAATATGGTTTTGTAAACATGACTGTTGCAGTTTTTGAAAGATAACACCGACATAAATGTCTAGATGCACTATAAAATCTAATGAGCGCTGCTCTGACGATCTGTGCCATGTCCTCATATTTATCCATGCGCTCTGCCACAGGGACAGATTGTTGGACAGCACAGATATTCAGAACACCGACTCTCTTCAGATGCCTCTCACTTACACGAAAACCTTCTGTCAAGCACTGATCTGATATGTTTATACTTAAGCCCAAGCTTGAAATGAAAACCTATAAATCTCCCCCTGTGTGTTCTCCATCGCTGTGATTATTTCATTACGTCGCTGACCTTTTGGATCTCAAGAAAACAAATCAGGATTTTATTTTTCTCCATGTCCCCTTAGGGGCTCCATAATATTCAAGTATTCTGTCCATATTTTGTCCATAGCAGTAAGTTCAAGCTAGCATTAGCATCTAAACTTAAGCTATGTTGCCACTATAGACATGCATACAAGCAGAACAACAAATGTTGACTACTGATGGGAGATCATTGCAATATTGCAAATGTTATCAAGTTTTGCATATCCATATTGTTTTTCTCATATACAATTGTCCATTCTATGCAGATTGCAGTATGTAACAACAGCAGGTGTTGAAAACAGCCTAAGTTTGGCATCAAGCCCTCTGATATGATGTCAT
>NW_006800005.1:1897402-1972633 GCF_000485575.1 Poecilia formosa | reverse complement strand
AGTAACATCTCTGTTTTAAATAATTCCTTATGTGTATGTAACTTCCACAGTAGTAGCTGTTATTTATCTACATTTATGTGCTATAAGCTATAACATCTAATTACTTTTCCCAGGGAGCAGAAGGAGAGCAACATGGCTGACATGATGGAGAACCGTCAGAACACCTGGATCTCCTTCAGGAGGAAGCAGCTACCAGCAGAGATGGCAGAGCTGGAGAGTTGAGACAAACAAAAGAAAAATAAAAGTTGTCTCTCAGTGAACAAAGTCTCTTTATTTCTGCTCACTCCACACATTATTGTACTTACTGTAGTTTATATCAAGGTCCTAATACAATCCTCCCAAAATGTGAGGAGCTTTAGCCAGAGTGAAAATAACATTATATTATATAAATATTTCATTGAACTTAACATTGTAGATTACCAATGAAGCCATCCAAAACTGAATACATTATTCAGCAAACCAAACATTTTGACATTATTATCAGGACTGCTATTAACAAGAACCCAAAATACAAATCATGTTTGTTAATTTCTAGTTTATACAACATCATTCTATCCACTCACTGTTTATCTGTCTTCCTGTAGAATCTTCAATGTAAGAAAGTGAGAAAATGTTTCCAAAACCTGTAACCTAAATTAGTGATAATTAAGACTGAGTTTAAACTTTTAATTCTTAGTCTCTAAAATGTGAAAACATGGAACAAGAACCAGTCAGATTAGAAGGAATAAACCTTTATTTGTTCTCAGTATAATTTGGACACAGGTGAATCATACTTAAACGTATTGAGAAGTTAAAAACAACAGATTGTTAATGCACTTCAACTCTGTAAGAACAGACATTTTTTTATCAGAAATATTTCATCAGCATATTGAGCTCATGTGATTCCTGCTCCAGAAAGGTGAAGGTCTCTGGACATCCTGAAGGTAAACACCGACTGGCAGTCAGGAAGACGGACACTGATGAGACGTCCTACAACCCAAAGGCTGCACGAAAAACCACGATGGTTTTTTATTTATTTATTTTTTTTTTTTTTGCATAAGTGTATATGGTTTGTGGGATAACGTAAAAAAAAAATTTAAGAAATTATATCCGAAACAATGTTTTCTCATCCTCTTCTCTGAAGTGACGTAATGATAATGCGTTTTAAAACTGTGCCAATTTTAGTATTACTCTTCTGCTGTAGAGCTAATATTGTACAATAAAATGTTGTACAGCCTTTTTCTAGCAGGAGATGAAGTAAATGGAGTAGTGAAACTAAACTTACAGTAAAATGTTGCCAGTATATTACTGTTTACTTAGTTTAGCTACTATATTTACTTTAACAGTAACCTAACATCAGAAAAAACTATGGTACAGTTGCTGTAAATTTACATGATTATTTCTTAGAGTGTAGATGTAGCTGCACACAACTTCATTTAAAAAGACATCTCTGAATTACAAAAGGAGGAAGACACGTGGGATTGGTGGTTGGCAAAGACTTTACACACAGCATTCAATTAAAAGTGAGATCCGTAATAAAAAAGGATCAGAATGATATCCACATCATACGGGAGAAGATGAATCAAGGAGAAAAATGCACTGAAATGGTTGACTAATTTATGTGAATCTGACTTTGTTGCTTTTGTTCCTGTAAATTGAAATACGAGAGTAATTTCACCTCAGTGCTTTATCACAGGGTCTGTTAAATATCAACTCCACATTAAACTAAATGATATCTTCAAGCCTTTGTATCTCTTACTGATGGCGATTTTACACTTACAGCTTATGACAACATGGCATTTACAAACAATATTTCTGTGGACAAATGCAATAAGATAAAAAACAATGTATATAAATATATATATATATATATACAGAAAAACGGGCTTGGTGAGAAGTATGGTTAAAATCTGGTAAAGGCTTTTTTAAAAGTTACTTTCTATTTGACAAATGAGCCTCGTCAGACTGCATATCAAAATTTATAATTTATTGAATACGATTGTATAGATATATCTGTATATATTAGTGGTCCAACGGTACAAGTTTTGCAAAAAAATAAAAAATATCTGATGCACGTTGGTTACTGGAATTAAGCAAAACGAAACTCTTGTAAATACCTGCCTAAAGCACTGGTAAGGACTTCACGATGACTTTACTGAATGCTTGTACCTGTGGTTCCAACAAAAATCCTATGAAGGTCTTTTTGTCAATCTTAACCTTTGTGCATGTGAGGACTGAGGCAAAAACGTGGAGGACTGTGGAAAATGATACAAGTTTTACGTGTGTGGGGTTGGTTGGACCCCATTTCTGGACACAAGGGTTATTATAACTTCATTTTCTCTATATAAATATATTTTAAAATTAAATCAAAATCAAACCAAATTTTATTTGTATAGCGTCTTCCAGCATCAAGGCATTTCAAAGTGCTTTACATCATAAAATTACAAAGTCATAGAACACACAGTCATCAACATTACATTTTGCACTTCAGATTATTGATTACTGTTTCATGATTAGGTTTCAAAAGCAACTCTTAGCAGCTGAGTTTTTAGTCTAGATTTGTAAGGACTCAGTGTTTCAGCTGTTTTGCAGGGTTTTTTGTTCCAGATTTGAGGTGCAGTAATCGATATGACTGAAGATAAATGCATGTATGAGTTTCTCTAGATCTTGCTGAGACATAAATTCTCTAATCCTGGAAATGGTCTTCAGGTGACAGAAGGCCGACTTTGTAACTGTCTTTATGTGGCTCCGAAGGTTCAGGTCAGAGTCCATCACTACTCCCATGTTTCAGGCCTGATCGCTGGTTTTAGTTGTAATAACTGAAGCTGTGTGTTGATTCTAGATCGTTCCTCGATAATAACTTTAGTTTTATTTCTGTTCAGCTGTAGAAAGTTTTGGCACATCCACACATTTATCTGTACTAAGCATCTGTTCAGTGATTGGATGAACAGATTGGATCCTTTACCTATCTTAGATTTTTATGTTTTAATAGGATCATTCATGACATCGCCAGTGGATTTCCTTTGAGTTCATTGATCCTAGTGTTGCTGCCGTGGAGCTAACAAGCAGTCCTTTTTTCTCGTAATGCCTAAGTGAGGTAAAAGGCCGAGTTGCTTGAGTAACATGCACTACCGTTTCTTTGCCAGCAGAGGTCAGCCTTGTCCAGGTGAGCTTGCCATTGAATCGCGAACAAGAAGCAGCCGTTCCTCATGTAAGGTTGTCGGATATGCTTTGTAGTTGCTGTTTAACTTTTGAGTTTCACACTTAACAGACGAGGGTTTTCTGTGCTTATACTGAGCATGTTCAGTACAGCTAAAACACTTGTTGAATATTGTTTTCCTAAAAATCACACAGAACTGAAAAATGTTTTTCAAACATGGAAATAATTAAACATAAAGTAAGATGTTATGACATCAACAAAGAGACCTAGAATGTTTGGGCTCCTGATTCTCCAGTGTCTCTGCAACTGTTCCTATGTTTTGCTTGGAAAGAAGCAGCCTGTTTACATGCCATTCTTATTTTTTGCTATGACAGCAGAGTTATAGCCCATGGGCCTCAGTGCTGAGCTGAAATTTATTGTCAGTGTGTGTGTGTGTGTGTGTGTGTGTGTGTGTGTGTGTGTGTGTGTGTGTGTGCTCTTTTATTTGGAGCTGGCAGCTCACAGTTGGAGTGAAGGAGACCTGTGCGTATTTACAGAGACTAAAGTAAACACTCATGTGATTTCACATATACAGGATGTCAACCCGTTCTGGAAGAAATAATACTGGAGTGTTGACACTATGTTGACCTACATTAACTATAGTGAAGATGCACTGTCAGCACACTGTGAAGTCTAAGTGTCAAAGGTGCACATTCACAGCTTGCAGCAAAACATGTTTTTCCATTTTTATGTTCTATACATTAGGGGTTGGAGGTTACTCACACACATTATGACGAAAGAGTAAGATTAGATTATTGTTGTTGACATTAAAGTTTGTTTTTCTTTAAATTATATACTTGTATCCCACAAAAATGTCACTGAAATAAATCAGAGTATATTGTACTGTATGTTTTCTTATTATTTGGTTGGAAGGAAAGAAGAACAAAGCAGGTTCTCTGGTATTTTTCTTTTTTTTTAATATGTACATAGTGAAATACCTCCTGAAAGACAAGAGTTATTTCTCCTAAAATGAATCTTAATGCTGATGTGGATGCAATACATACAGAAAATACATACCTGTTAAATTTACCTGTTGATTGTGATAAACGAGACTCTGTGATTGTGATAAACGAGACTCTGGCATGGATGTATGACTAGTCTCTCGAGAAGGTGGTTTTTAGCTTGTCCAGTTGCACCTGCAAAATTCAGTGTGTTTTTCTGGATTGTTTTTATGTAATAGACAAACAAGAAGTTGCATATAATTGTGAAACTGAAAGACAAGAACAGATACTTCTCAAAGCAAAGGCTTGGTTATGTTCTGGGGCTGCTTTGCTGCTTCTGGCTGACACAGGGTGTCTTGAATCTGAGCAGGGCACTATGACATTTCAAGACTTTCGAGGCATTCAGGAGAAAAATGTGATGCGTCTGTGATGTCTGGAAATCACAGACGCAGATCGTGGATCTTTCCACAGGATAATGACCAAAAACACACAACATCTCAGAATAACTTGGACTATTCTGATCTGAGCTCAAATCTAAATCCTGTTGAACATCTGTGGAATGAACTGAAACATCTGGAGAAGACATCATTCAAACCCGACACTACTGGAGGAGCAGTTTCCCCTCCAGTGTTGGGCCAAAATACTTGTGGGCTGGAGAAGTTACAAAAGTCATCTGCAATTTCCTCGAAAGGTTGCGCGAGAAAATATCAAGTTACACCTACCGTCATTTTTATCCAGCCCTGTTTTGTAAGTTTTTTGTTTTGTTTTGTTTTGTTTTTATGATTATGTTGAAAATTAACTGATTTTCATCAGTTACTTTTTTGTAAATCTGTATTTATTATCTCCATTTCATGTTATTTCAGAGATCGTTGTGGGCTTTTTGGTCAGAGGGGAAGCAATAATTTCGTCGACTTGTGTAACATGCTGCTAGCAGGCAGAAGCTGCTGAAAGAGGAGCGTGCAGGCAGGGAAACGTCTGTTCTGCAATAACACCAGACGATGTTGCAATGCATGGTAAAGTTGCACAATAAACATGGGCAAAATGCATATTATAGAACCTGTTTTGTACCTAAATTGTAAGTTATGACAGTAGACTGTCCAATAGGAAATCTCATGAAAGGGGAAGATGATGGTCAAAGGCGCTCTTTGCACATTAAGCAACAACCTGACTTTCAGAGACATGTCTCACTGTACCCTGTGCAGCAAAACAGAGATTGTGCAACGGCCATGGAGACTGTTTCACCGAGCGAGTAACTATGCCAAAGTGATGCAATGCTAGCAAAGTATTTCCTTTAAAAGTTGTGTGTGTCATATTTTTTTCTTTAGATATTATTGATATCAACTAGTGTGTGAGGGGAGGCTAGGGAAGAAAATAAAACGTGAAAGCATTTTGCTGTTCAAAAACAAATCTGCCATCCAAGTTTCTGTGGTGAGCTTTTCTCTTGGGTTTGATTTCCAAGTGCAGCGGTAATCGAGGAATAGCTTTATTCTCTGAAATGTTTTCGCAGCTAAAGTCAGAGTGCAGCCCCACTGGCTGAGTTCCCAGGAGTGTCCTTGATCACTGGACGTAAGGTGGAATGTGTTCGTCTATAGAATCCAGTATGTCCTCCGCTTCAAATCCCCATCCCCTCCCCCTGTGGAGGATCACAGAGCAGGCTGTGTATTTCCAGTGCCTGTTTGTAACGTTGCCCCAGCAATCCAGCCTGACCCCACTTCCTGAGCCTCAACACGGAGCGGCGGACGAAAATAGAGCCTCCTCGACTAACCCGTACTTTAACCAACCAAAGGAACCTGAGTTTAAGGGGTTGGTTTAGACTCATCATGGGGGGCGGGAGATGGAGAGAAACACACGGTCAATTCCAGTGTTGTTTACAGTAGTAAGAAGCAGAGATTTTTCCAACACATGTTGTGAAAGTGCAGGATTGAAATGTCACGCTGCGTGACCAAGACCAAAATAATCCCAGAGTAGAGCTGGTTTTTATATTCTTCATGATGTAAATCGTCATCTTAAACTACATGAAGTCGGAACTTGAGCGTTTCTTTGCTGCTCTACTTTGTATGAATACTGATAAGCTCATGTGTCGCCGTCATAGGGTCAGTGAAACGTATACTGCCTGAGGCCCTCCTGCTTTCAGCAGCCCCTTACAGCTGCTCCAGAAAAAATGTGGGCATATCATGCATGACTTTACAACGAAAGAAAAAAACAAAACAAAACAATGTTAACTTAGATAAGAAAATGCTATGAAAGATTTTGACGAGTTAGTTTTTGTGTAAATTTAGTCGTACTTTGAACATCCACAAAGCAAAGTACAACTTGTTTCTGTCTGGAAGTTTAAATTTGGCCACGTGTCTCTGATAGATGGTGACCTTTGTAGCATATGTGGAGCTGGTTTTCAAGGACCGTTCTCTGAACATCAAAGCAGAGCATGCTAATCTATGATTCTACTTTAGGAATGTTCGAAAGGCTCACAAAAGGGGCAGACCAATTATATTTCTGCTAAAAATGTTTATCAGTCTCTTTAACAAAATCTATAACTTTCCTACCAAGCCCGTATCTATCAATAATCAACTTGTAGGGTAACTTATTTTATTTAATTAAAAGTCTGTAAGTACTTATGTTATGATAACAAATTAGATGAATATGCATACTCAGAGAAAATTGGCACATCAGTTTTAACTGAATGAATATACTGGAACAAGGTATATTTATCTACGTTAATTATGATTTAGATTTCGATCTTCTCTCTTTCAGCCCAACGAATTCAAAACCAAATTGTACAAAATAAAAAAAAGTAATGTGGGCAGAAATAGCACAAACATTGAGCATGCTATAAGGGAACATATGCATGGGAATTTGAACCAGGCATGTGAATCTAGATGATAAATCCTATTTACAAGCTTCCATCTGTCTCTTTGTCTGTCAGCATACCTACATTTCTATATGTCTATATGTATACACCAACTTCAGTGCATTTTACATTATAAGAGATCAGGAGATAAGGTTTGTTCTGCCAAAAAAAAAAAAAATAAAATTCTCTTCAATCTGTGCCAATAATTATTGATATCAATAAGACTACCGCAGAAGTAGCGGGGCTTTTCTTGCATTTGCAGTTTCATACATTTGTGCATGAAGAAGTGCACAAATCAGCATCTCATGGTGCTTATCGAAGTCAGCTGGCATTAGATGTTTTTTTCACATGCCAAACAAACTCAAACTTTGGCTAATGAAAGTGGATTTTGACCCTTTCCTTTGCTTCATTTCTGCATTCTCACTGAACAAAACAGCAGCACAGTACACATAAAACTACTTCTCAACTCTCCAAATAATTCCCATGATGGTATAATTCTGAGTTTGTTTTTTTTTAATCTTGTTACGAAGCATGAAAATATTGAATCTCAAGTCACTTGTTAGCTTTAATTTTGCTTAGTGGTGAGACAGGAACAGCTGTGCGGCCTGACATATATCGCCAAGTCACATGACGCCGGAGAGCGCCTATCTGCTTCCACTAGTCTAGAGATGGACCTCGACAAAATCCACACAGCTGCCTCGACGGAGCTGAATTAAACATTAATGCTAGAATAGGCGGTGTGTAATTACAAATCTGAGACAGCTGATAGGTGAAACAGCCTAAAGATTGCATTGTGGACATGTCTGGCTTGCAGGCAGCAGCTGCTCACATTCCTGAAGGCCGGACCTTCCCCTTTCTGTCAGTGCATATGATCTACAGATCTGGGACAAGCGAGGAGACCCGGCCTTGATCGTGTCGACGATTCAAGGGTAGCAGCAGAATCCGCGGCGCAGGCGGGCCTGGGTGGGTCTGAGGTGTCTAAAAATGCTCTTTCAACTCAGTCCATCTGCCACACAGACGCCACGCTGTGTCTCATCTCTTAGATATGTCTGATAATGGAGAGTTTGAAGCTGAGAGAGAGCGTGCGCGTGCTCATTTGCATCAACATTCCTACCTTCTGAACGTTTTCATTGGCTTACCACAACTGCAAACTTTGCTGTGCTTGACTTGGACTTTATGTGATAAACCGACACAAAGTAGTGTATAGTTGTGATAAAAACAGAGATTTGTTTAAATAGAAATCTGAAAAAGTGTGGCGTGCGTTTTGTATTTTGCCACCATATACTTAATGAAAGGCTAAAAAGGGATTTTAAACATTAGGTCAGATGAACCACAGTGTGAATGCTTTTCTTTAACAGCCAAGGAGATGCAGTTTAATTATGATGGAAAGGCAGTTAAATACAAGGAAGTCATTAGATTTCTTCCACTTTTACTTGCTGTTGGTCTACCACATTGAATCCCAATAGAACACACTGGAGCGAGTGGTGAAACATGCCCAAGCGTAAAAAGAAATGTCTGTGGAATGAGCGACAGTAGATAATGTACCTGTTGACCCAGATTTGTGTAAATCAATACTCTGGCAAATAGCTGTTCACTTGGACCAATCAATGCATATGGGATATGTGGAAGCAAAGAATGAAAGTTCAATGTCACCGTAGCTCATATTTCATGACACTTTGTGAGGATGGTCACGTAAGCTACTAAAAGTAGTACGTGAAGGGAAATGTGCGTTGTGCAATACCACGGGATGTTGCAAGAAATCTGGAAAAAGCAAAAAAAAAATCCTATGTATTCCACTTAAAATTATGCACAACTGTGCGCGCATATCTGATGTGAAAGTTCACATAAAATCGAGGCGGAAAAGAAAAATACATTCAAGTTTGCTGTTGTAACTTGACTAGATGTCAATGAGTTCAAAGCGTGCAAATACTTTCCCAAAGAACTGTATCAGATTTGGCACCAATATTTATACTTGGCCTTAAGCATCTACTTCATAGTAAAACCAACATTGTTACACTGACTCAGCCCGTCTGGGTTTCACACAAAACAACCCCCAAAATATTGCATTAGTCACCATGTTCCGAATCAGGCCGTGACGAATCAGTGAGATATTGTGTTAAAGAAAGGCCTTAGAAACAGGTTTGAGTGAAGTTCAGGACACAGTTATGTACACTGGTGTTCAGCTTCACCATGACAGTAAAAAGTCATTAAATTCCTTCAGTTTTTAATGTAACTGGGAAAAATCAGTCTTGTCAACAGAAAACACACACAAGATGACAGCTTACTTATTTATTTTTCACAACTCGTGTCCATACAAAAACAAAGAGCTGATTTTTTTTTCAGTAGAAAGCCAATCCCCTTCCCCAAATGTAAGGGAGATGTATGCATGTACCGATAGCCCACCCTTCTTTTTTGGAGGGAATTCAACAAAAGCAAACTGATTCATGTATCGAACACCTTTTTTATACATGCTTTTATGAAATAACCATAATCTTCAAACTTAAAACATAGTACAAGTTTCTTATTTACAAAAGATAATAAAAAAAAAAGTTTAAATCAAAACCGATTTCATACTTGATTCCATAGTTTCTTTGAAACAAGCGACCAACCAATCCATCCGAAGGTAAACAATTTGCACCCAATTTTATAAGGTGAAAAACACCTTACATTTGGTTACTTTTTCCATTGTAGGTTCCTCAGTTGTTAATAAAAAAAAAAGTGAAAAAAAAGAGCTTTGTATGCAATGCTTTAGTCTTTTACGACTTATAAGGCATTTAAACTCAACACTCCACAGGAGGTAGTACTGCTGACTCAGATGTCCATTTCAAACTGGCTGTCATCTGCAAAGAAACGGACAAAAAAATAATTAGCATTAAAAAAAAAAAAAGGTTGCATCAGATAAATCACCCCATGTGGTCACGCCCTAACGGACAACAGAGAGACGAGACACTGCAGAACTTATCAGTATGCTGTGTTTACCGACAGACAGGGGAATAAAAGTGAATTTTGATCTTTGAGTTTAGTTGGACAGGGACATTTTAACCATTTGAAAAACTTCAAAGCACTGAACTATGTCCAACCTGAAAGTGTCTCAACGTCTCTTTAGATAAACCATCACTGCATTTACCTTCAAAGTCAACAGCTCAGACCAGTAAACCTGTTTTCATGAGCTGCTTCCCCTCAGGAGCCTAATGAAAAAAAAAAAAAAAAAACGGCCACATTTACACACACGCATTCATAAAACAGTAGCTAAACGGGCAAATATTTACCTCCGATATCCTTCTCTTCCTCCTCGGCCTCCTCTTTGAGGTCCTGCAGTTTCCCCGTGTGGTGCGCGTGTGTGGCCGGTACCGTCACTCCCGGGATCTGTGGCAGGCAGCACGGCGGCGTCCTGGCGAGAGGGGAGTTCCGACAGTCCAGGAGGAACTTCCTGTCGTAGATGATGCGGGTGCCTGCGTTCGGCGGCGATGAGAGAGAGGACATTTGGCGTAAATAAAGACCTTATGGTGAAAGTTCACGTTGGCGAAGAGTCAACTTACACCGCATCTTTGCAAGCAACGATGTGGATTTATGTCATCTTTGAGGCAAAAAAGAAAAGTTCAGTGTGGAAAACATGCTTCTGCTCGCTTCCCTTACCTTTTTTCACCCCCTAAGCAGTCAAATCTTTGACATTTTTTTTCCAAAACCCTCCAGCTTAATGATAAAGCAAAAAACAAACATGTTGACAACCTATGACTGAGAGCTGTACATTCAGGTTCAAACGCACCCATGGATTATGTCATAAAAGACCTGTTTTGAAAATTTGTACCATGAGGCATTGGGAGCGGTCTGCAGCTCATGTTATTCTGAACTGGAGTTTGAACTGTTCTGCGAAGTATCAGCCTGGCTGAGAGAAAACATGTTATGTAATGGGGTTTGGACAGTTCATCCTGGACAAAGGGAAGCAGAGGAGGAGATGGTTCAGCATGCAGTTCATGACAAGGCTGTGTAGAAGAAGAAGAAGAAGAAGAAGAAGAAGAAATACGAGATGGAATGCAAGTCAAAACACAGTGGTGGAATCTCTTGCACAACTTGTGCCATCCATGCAAAAACGGCTCCCCTGCGCATTAAACATTTACTCCCCTTCTTTTCAATTCGTACAGCATGTTCTTTATGCACTTCTAACTCAAAACATTGGACGGCCTCCAGCTGCACCACAGACAAAGGCCAATCAAATGGCTCTGATCTGAGCCGCAAATGTACACCCTCTGCAAGTCACGAGTTTGAAACTTCCTTTTGTTTTCATGCGGGGAGGATTGTTTTTGAGCCGTTTTAAAAGGACCTGTGCAGGAGGAAACGAGTCGCACTAAGCATCTGATTGCTTAAATACGGGAAAGCAAACGCGTTTGAGAAGAATACCTTAAGATTAAACATTTTGAAGTAGGAAGACAGACTATATTAAAATGTCTGGTTGACGTTAGCAAAAAGATATGAGATAGACAACTGTCAATGTGCAGAGAAAAGATTTTAGGACAGTGTTGCTTATGACATGAGTGCACATTTGTCAGAATTGTGTTTTGCTTTCAATCCACCCGTTTTGCATTAATTGTGTCATTGCGAGAGCACATAGGAAAAACGGAGGAAAAACCGAAATAGCGCGATTAATACTTAAATTATTCAAGTTAAGTGATATTTTTCTAAAGGGGGCTGCATTTGCCACTTTGTAATAGCCACAAATAAAAGCAACATGAGAACACGCAACAGTTTTACCTCCGGGCGTGGTAGAGAAGAGGGTTCCCCCGGGTGTCTGGCTGTAACAGTCGGGCAGCTGGGACCAGTCCTTCAGGGTGAGGACCTTGGTCGGGATGGGGCAGCTCTTCACTTGTTTCGTGCCAGTCGACATGTTCGGTTTAAACGTAGCAGCTAAGTTTGAGTCGCAGCTTTACCTCCTCTCTGCTTTCCGCACGGTAAAACAAAAAGAAAAGAAAAACAAAACCCGTCAATATTATAGCCGAAGTTAATTTAAAAGTCGTAAAGCAAACGATGAAACAAGCTCAGAGTTAAGTGCCTATACGTTTCCGTCGCCAGAAGAAGCTGGTAGACGACACCATGTGCTGCGTTTGGAGCCCACACAGCTGCAGCAGCCAGACTTGATGTTTTTGTGCAGCGACTCTGTGACACGTGGGGGCGACAGTTAGGAGGTGCGAACGTTTCATTGTACAGGACAGCCTGCGAGGGCGGTGTAACAATGCTGGAGGGGACTTGGACATACACCAGATTAATGGGCTCACCACTTTGTTCGAAAATAAACATACATGCAGGTTTACTACCGATGGTAATCTCTCATAGAAATAAGTTTGTCTGAATCTACCTGAATGTATTCACTCGTTTTTATTTAATGAGTTAATGTTGTGAATAATGTGAGGATGAACAAAACTGATTTTGTGATGTTATCAAATATTGATGATGCCTTGGTGGATTGTGGGTGGCTAGTTTGACTGGAAGTGAGTACCCAAAACAAGTTCAGCTTTTTTTGTTTGTTTGTTTGTTTATTTGTTTATTTGTTTGTTTGTTTTGTGGCCTGCGACTACTTTTGACTTTTGCCCAACATGACAAAAATGTTTGGACACCCCATCTGTAGATATTCCAAAATGTAATCCTTGTGTGAATTATTTTAAATTCCTTATAATAAAATCTATTATACAAAGGATAATACTTTCTGTCTGAGGGTGGGGTGAGGAAGTCGTCTGGTGGCTTGGTCATGGTCCGCTGCTCTCCGGGCTTTGCTGTTATAAAAAGAAGCCCATCTCCTCGTCATGTTCTCAATCACAAGTGGTAACACTGCCCCCTACCTGTGATGTTGCTGGACTAAGGGGGGGACACGTTTTTCACGAAGCGCTCGTCGCAGTTGTTTCTAAACTCAGCATCATATACGAGTCATATCTCTGTGACGTGTTTCTCTAGGACTCGATGGCACTGCAGAACTGACCTAAACGGGACACAAACACACTTTGTTTTGTATAGACACTAAGGACGTGTCATAAGAATCTAAGTCATTTTTAAATTCATTTTAAATATTTAATTGCTACCTTACTGGGGGAAAAATACCAACACTTTTATTTAGACTCAACTGCAGTTTTCTGTTTGACTTTATCTGTTTTGTAAATCCGTGATAGGGACAGTTGAATGCTTTCAAAGCTGTGCAAACACGCCAAATAGTGTTATTGTAAACATTGACTACACAGAAAATGCAGGTGAAACGTTGTTTGGTGTGGAAATATTAGACACTGAATTTGATTTCAATGTCTACTTTTGCTCTGAGTCTTGAATGTGAGATTAGGAAATGCTCTTCGGTGTTGTTCCTTTCAGACATTTCCTTCCTGGCTTCGAGGAAAGAAGAACTCGTACTTGCCAACCACTCGGGGGCGACGTTGTCCTGTCCAAATTTGTGGCCTATCTTCTATAATTATTAATATAAAATTTTCTGCTGCGTGTTTTTCCCCTGATACGATGAGATGCATAAATGTTAAATTGGAGTCAGATTCTTTCACAAAAGCATATATTAATCCAAGCATTTAAATATTTTTTTTTATTCACAGTGAAAAATTTAAGTATATTGTATGACTATAAGGTTGCGAGAAAGGAAATGAGTAATATAAGAATTCATAGCGAGTAATAAACGTATTTGTAAATTTATTTAGACTGCATGTAGAATACTGGGTTATTTGGGGAGCCAAGCTTTTTTCTAATATTGTTGTGACTTGTTGTGAATCACGTCTGGATTTACAGACGTAAAATATATTAAACCTGGCTATCTTCGTTTCGCTGGTACATTAATATAAATAATAATGACTTCATAAGAACAACCATGAAATAACATCTTCAATATCAACATTTGACTAAGGCATGACTGACTTCCTGTTGTATGTTTCTTCTTGCAGACGTAAGAGACATGAGAGCAAATTCCGCCGCTGCCTCTGATTGGTTCAGAAATATGGAATCAGATGACGTAGGCGTCAAAGGAAAAAGGTAACTTTCGGTCATTTCTGGTTCAGACACGACTGGACGCCTTGTGTGCCGCTGCCGCCGGGGAGGTAAGAACGTGCCGAACATGCCGGGATAAGCGGGATATCAGTCTCTTAAACTGAAACCGTAAGCTTATTATTGCCTTTATTCGTTTGTTGAATCGTGTTTGGGGTGATTTATAAGGGCCACACTGAACAGCTTTAAACCACTTCCTCGGCGGGGTATAAACTTACGTTTGGGTTGCTCAATGGTGTCAGTAACATGAGGCGGCTTCTTTTTTTTCTTTTTTTTTTGTCAACGTTTTGTCTGCTGTTTCCCTTTTGTTAGTCAGTCCCTTGAGAATATCCCTGTTAAAATGTTACCAATTCCCACAGTTTTTCTTTTAATAGACCTTATTGTATTAGCAAGTTTATGGGGATGTTAAACTAGATTGGGTTTAGGCGGAAATAACGCAGCAACTCGTAACTACCATTAAGATAAATGATGTATAAAAATATCTTGGCTGTATTCGTCTAAAAGGGATACCAGATATTACCATGGTGATTGCTTATTCACGCGCTCCTGCTGTGTTGCATTTATGTACAGTTTCAGACCAGTCTTCAGGTGTTATGTCAGCGAAGAGACGGATGTTACAGAACATTATATTATTGGGGGTTATATATGAGCTCATTTGAATATTACGGTATCAGCCGCCAGGAAACCAGACTGACGCTAACCAACGTGCTGTTTCCTCAGGTGCGTCATTCTCCAAAAATGAACACGTCCCACCATTGCGTTCCCGGCCCCTCTCCCACCTGCCCCTCTTCCCTGTTGTTTTTAGCATTAAAATAAGTAAGCTGTATATATTTAAGTGTAAGCAGGTTTCAAGGTGCTATATAATATGGGTCAGAAAAAGAGAAATACGATTCTGGAATTTGAATGTTGCAGTTTTTCCACATCTATCTCTCAGCCATTATTTAAGGAATTCATACAGTTGTTTGACGTACATTAGAGGCGCGATTCACTGAAATGTGAGTCACATTTTGTGCAGCCTGATGCTGCAAGAACAGGTCAGTTCCATATAATTTATTATGAAATGATGATCCACATTGGAGAGGACATGTGTGATTAAAGGTACGGCAGGGGTTAAAAGGGTTAAAATGGTGGCAAGACCTAACATTTTTTTTGTTATTCACTGTCAGAACAAAATGTATCGGATCATTTTTATCATGTTAACATTAAAGCTAAATCAGTTGGGGATTAAGCTAATTTACAAACTACGATTATGTCTGTGGATTTTTCAGACTTTTCTTTTATAAGCGAAAGTGCTTGCTGTTTGATATGTGTGCCAGTGTGAAACCAGTGGTGGCATGAATACATTATATATAGAGAGGCTACATTCTGCAAAGCAGCTGCCCCGGCTTCACTTCCCAGGCCACTGAAAAACGGAGGCTTCTAGTTCTGTAAAAATCTTTGAAATAGTCTCAGTTTTTGATGCATTTATTGAATACACTTTATTAAAAAAATCTGTTTAAGGGGAAGCTGGCTGACTCAAATCTCTAATAAACCTCTTCAACATGTGGTTGCTGTCTCAAAGTGTGTGTCGCCGACATTTCTTTTTAAAATACAGGAAAAAAAACTCAAGTTATGATGACGACGCAGGTTGTAGCTAAGCCACATTTTCCACATTGATGTCCGCAGCGTGCTGTGTGAGCTCTGTCTCAGACTCAATAGTGAGCATCAACAACAGTGAGCGTCTGTGCAGAATGGTTTAAGATAAAATTCCAAAGCAGGTTATGATTTCATGGAACCTGACATATAATAGTTTGTCAAATATAGCATCGAAGCGGTAACTGTTTGGAAATTTGCAAATTTCAAGATGACGTTTCCAAGCAGTTGGAAGCACACGCCACTCCACCCTTAGCAACTACACGAATACTACACGTTACAATTAACCCTTTGTTTAAGCAGACTCCAGCACACATTTTCATGTTTGTCCATCCTGGTTGTGTGTTCAGCCTTTTTTTTTTTTTTTTTTTTTTTTTTTTTTAAATCACACTTTCACTGGGTTTTATCTCCTCTACATCCGCTTTGGTGAGGTCATTGTCAAGCTGAGCTTGACCTATAGTGGCTCTTCCACTGACCACCGAGTGGGGTGAGACTCGAGAGCATCGTCATTGGTTGTCTGTCGCTCTATCCCCTCCAGCATAGCTCGCAGGGCTGTTGTCATTGGACGGCAGCCAGCCAGGCCAGTGGGGGCGACTTGTCCACACTGCTTCATCCCTCTGTGACCTCTCAGATGACCCCCGCCTCTTTAGTTCATGAAAGACAACAGGTGTTTGAGTGAAAGGGAGGGAACAATTGTGACTCAAGAAGGCTGCACTTAAAGCTAGAGGTTGACTGTCTGATTTTTACAGAGTGAGGGAAAAATCTGGTAAGTGATGACACTGATTATTGTTGTTGTGAAAAATGTCTTTTCTGCTTATAGTTCTGTTGGTTGGGTTAGGTTTGTTAGTAACTTGTGAGTTTCTCGCTTCTTGGATTTAAAAAAGTTCTTTTTTGGAGTTCTGTTTTTTTTTTTTTCAGATCTCAAGTCTGGCATCATTAAAAACTTCCCTTTTTTACTGGTTGATGCGGTGGAGGCTTTACACATCATCAGTTTAACATTAAATAATTATTGCACTTTACTAAGTCTAGATATAGGTCAGTGCGAGAATCTCTCAATATAATAACCTTGTGTAAAAATAACACAGCATTACCGCATTTACTCAAAATGTTAAAATGAACTGACTATCCCAAGTGCTGACAAAGGAACATAGCTTCAATACTATATAGTAATTTAATGTAGAAGTAGCAGGTTTTTTAAAACTTTGATCCACAGTTACATTTAGAAGTAGTTGTCAAGTTCGTGTTTTGCAGGTTATGATGGCCGTTTGACATTTTGCTATTTTTTCATAAAGTGACATAAGTCATAAACTGATATCAGCTGATGATTATCTTTTCGTTCCAGTGGCAGTCATGCTGCTTTGAGTTTGTGAACTCTCATTTTACGACAGCATTGCTTTAATTAAAGACATAGGTGGCGTTCCTGTTTAGTTTCTGGAAGTTTTTGGGGAAAAAAAGTGTCTTTTTAAAAACAAGATAAATTAGGAGCGTTTTTTTAAATGGCTGATCAGTAATGCCCAGCTATGGGTGGGGGGCGGGGGGATTTGACCAATTTTGATACAAATAAGTTACCCATGCCTGTTTTTTTTTTTTGTTTTTTTTTCCCCCAATTTTGTTACCTCAGTAAAGACGAATAAGATAAGACTAGATGCCAGATGCAAACTAGATCAGGATTTTTAGCATTTGAATTACATTTTACTTTCATATTGAAGTATTTTCTTGTTCTTGTTTCCTTTTGTTTCCACTTTTAGCTGAATCTGTGGGGACTTTGGACCAGAAACCTTCATTCTGCGCCCGTGAGACCTTGTGGAAAAATCTGTCTGCGGTCCTTTCCTGTGCCAGGATAAAGGTCCAGTCGCGGTTGACAAACCAAGGTCTGCTTTTCAGTTCCCTTCTAAACGCACCCAGAGGGCATCATGGGCGCCCAGTCAGACTCAACCCTCAAGTCAATCCTCCTCTTTCCAGTCCACCTTCTGATCTGGCTGTACTCCCTCATATCCTTTTTGCCCTGGTACTTCATCACCGGAGCCGGCCAAAAAAGGACGCAGTCTACGAGAATGAAGGCCCGCTCCACCACAGGGTCCCCAGAGGGGCCGTACCGCTCTGTGGACCACTTTGAGTCCCTGGCCATAGAGGACTTCGAAGGGAAGGACACGCTGGACAAGTTGTTCAAGCACGCAGTGGAACGCTTCGGACCAGCCGATTGTCTCGGCACCAGAGAGGTGCTGAGCGAAGAGAACGAGATCCAGCCCAACGGCAAAGTGTTTAAAAAGGTAAGACTGTCTAGCTTTTCCACTGTTACCTGTTCGGGGACATATCTAAAGCTTCATTTAATTGTTTCTCCGTTTAGCTGATACTGGGAGAGTACAAGTGGCTGTCGTACAACGAGCTGGACTCTACAGTGAGTGATTTTGGCAACGGACTGGCAGCTCTGGGACAGCAGCCCAAAAACACCATCGCCATTTTCTGCGAAACCAGAGCGGAGTGGATGATAACTGCTCAGGCATGCTTCAGGCACAACTTCCCATGTAAGGAAAGCCCAGTGCAAGCTGATGTCATGAAAAATGCATACAAATAATAGGAAAAAAAAATAAACGAGCTGCATTTAACACGCCATGTTTACAGTGGTGACGTTCTACGCTACGCTGGGAGAAGATGCGATTGCGTACGGACTGAACGAAACTGGAGTCACTCACTTGGTGACCAGCATGGAGCTGCTCGAAAGCAAACTCAAAGTGAGTTTAAAGCCGTGCTTGAAAATATGTGTGTCTAATTATGTGGTTTTAAAAGCTATCAGAAGATCTTCATGAGACCTAGAAGAAAACAAGGGTATGATGTGGTTTATTGTGCATAAATTAATTGAAGACACTTTAGTATGTGCAGAAATGAGATTAGGTGTGACTTTAAAACAGTTTTTGATTGTAAAGTTTTTCTCCAAGCATGATATCACAATGTTCACATCACTCTATAAGAGATTTAGCAACTCTATAGCCATATTCCAAAACAAGTGGATCTTCAGTCTAGGAAGAGTTTGGGTTGATTTTATTTAGGGAGAACCAATATTGCATTCCTTTCTGACATCACAAAAATGGTGGCATTTCTAAATAATTTGGAATATGTCAGCTGTTTTATTCACCTTTTACTCAAACGGGTTTAGCAAATTCAGAAAGTCTTGCATTTATTTCGCTCAGTTTTGGCCCATAGAAAGTCTTAAATACACAAAACATTTCAGAAATTTTGTTGCTTTTTGGGGGTGGGGAATTTCACAGGTGAAGTTCATTTTGTTGCATTATTTGTAGCATTTAACAGAAAGTGGTGTGTTGCCACACTATCTATTAAAACATAATGTAGGAAACTAATAATCACTGTTGGCATCCTCAAAAAAATCAACCTTCATCTCCGACCTGTAGAAGAATTGTGTTTCTGAAACTGGCTTATTGTGGGTTTATGTTATTAAAATCTAAAGATTATTGTCATATCAGATCTTACCAGACTTGGCTTTAAAACAGGGAAATCAGTAACTGGATAAAACCTATTATTGATTACTTTTCTGAAGGTTTCTCCATACCACAGAATAGACTGCTTGGATTTCAGTTTTCTTAAATCATCAATTGAATGAAATAGAAGTTGTTAAAGTAAGTAATTTACCATAACTAATTCATTTTCTAAGTGTACACTACTATAGTACTAAAAGTCTTAAACTTTAAATGAGTGGAAAGCCTGGATCAGAGATGCAGGATGTTGATTTGTACACAACGGCTGAATGATGCAACACAGAACTTTCCAAACGGCGCTGGACACCAACGCCTGTGACACGCTGTACTTTCCCCAGGTAGAAATGCCGACTCATGGTTGTTTGTTTTTGTGGTCTGGAAATGTGCCGAGTGAGGATGGCGATGGATCATAGAAGAGCTGGTTGCGACTGACCAAACGGGTCCAATTGTATATAGTAAACCAAATGACTCGGGTTGCAAAGAGGGTTGTGCTTCAAAGTGGGACTAACATCTGATTGAGGCATTAACGCTGACTCGGGAGTTTCAGTGCAGAGAGTCAATCGGGTTGATGAGAGATCACCGGGTGACATGAATCAGCCGATGATTATTAGGGTTGCGCCAGTGAAAATACACTTAACGTTTATGTAAAATGACTCGCATTGACTGTTATATTTTTATTTCTACAGAAAGTACTACCACAGATCTCCAAACTGAAGCACATCATCTACGTGGACGAGAAGAAGGTGAACACAGAAGGCTACCCAGAAGGACTTTCCATTCACAGCATGCAGGCGGTGCGGGACCTGGGCGTCCTGCCAGAGAACGGTGTGCATTTCTTCAACTTGCTCAAATCGTTGCATTTCTTTTTTTTTTTTCTTTTTTATATTTTTCCTTTTAAATTTCTGCTGTAAAAGACGGTGATTGCTTTATTTCTCCTGCAGCGGAGAGAGAAATTGTGACGCCGCAGTCCTCCGATCTGGCCGTGGTGATGTACACCAGCGGTTCCACAGGCAGACCCAAAGGGGTCATGATAGTCCACAGCAACCTGATCGCGGGGATGACAGGCCAGTGTGAACGCATCCCTGGACTTGGGTAAGTTTCACCAGTTCTCATCATCACTCATTTTCAGGCCTCTGAATACGTTGATGTTTCAGAGTGGTAAATCTGGAGGGCTGCCCTAGAGTGACCCCTGTGTGCCACTCAGCTGATTTCAAACGTTGCATTATTGTGACAGCGTGCATTTCAAACAGCCGGCTAGGGAACTGGTAGTCAAAGTTCCTCATTGTTAAGATAAATAAGTGGAAGAGAAGATGATCAGTAACGACTGGATTTGACGTGTGTGTGTGTGTGTGTGTTGACAGACCTGATGATACTTACATCGCATATCTGCCCCTGGCTCATGTTCTGGAAATGACAGCGGAAATCTCTTGTGTAACATACGGCTGCCGGATTGGTTACTCATCCCCCCAGACTTTGTCAGATCAGGTAAAAATGGCTCACAGTGTGACGCAGCCGTGTGCTTTATTTTGTAATCATGTGAAAGGTCATTCGTAGGAGTGGTCTCGCTCGTCATTGCTGTTTTGAGTCAGAAAAGTATTGCTGATCTTTGTCAGTTCATTGGCCTCTGTCACCTTTAGTCCACCAGAATAAAGAAAGGAAGTAAAGGAGACTGCTCTGTCCTCAAACCCACTCTGATGGCAGCGGTGCCGGTAAGAATATACAACTTTTTTTTCCAGCATTTTTTTTTTTTTTACTACTTCATTTTCCAACAAAATAAATCCGTTCATTTTTTCCGTTGAAACAGGAAATCATGGATCGCATCAACAAGAATGTAATGAGTAAAGTGCAGGAAATGAGCTACCTTCAGAAGACACTGTTTACTCTGGGCTACAAATACAAACTGGAGCAGGTCAAGAGGGGCCATGACGCACCTCTCTGCAACAAGTAAGAAACCTAAACGCCACTTCTTTCCCCCTCCACCCTCATCGGAGCGCTTTTTTTTCCTGGCACATGACGTTGTGGTTGTTTAGCCTCAAATCCAAATAATCTGTAACGCGTCTCTGCAGGTTGCTGTTCCAGAAAGTGAAGAAACTGCTGGGTGGGCGAGTCAGGATGATGTTGTCCGGCGGAGCTCCCCTGTCCTCAGCCACTCAGAGGTTCATGAACGTGTGCTTCTGTTGTCCAGTGGGACAGGGCTATGGCCTCACCGAAACCTGTGGAGCCGGCACCATCACTGAAGGTATGTTGTTGTTCTTTTGTTGGTTTTGTTTTTTTTATGACGGAGGCTGGTGTTTGGCCAGAAGTCATTTAAAAAAACCACAAAAAAAAATACATGGGCACCATCTGGGATGGAATAGAACATAACACAGCATTAAGTAGTGGTCAAGCTTTGGAGCCTTCATCCAAATGCACTGTGGAAAAGTTAGGAATATGTTCAGCAACAAAATTCACTACAAGCAAAAACAAATTAGCAGAGATGTAAAGTAACGTGCAAAAGTGTTTTTCATGTATTCAGCAACAAACCACAGTGGCATTTAGTTGGACTTTATCAGTCAAGTTCATTTGTATTGCATATTTCAGCAACAAGGCTCTTCAAAGTGCTTTACATCATAAAAACACAAAACCAAAATGTGACAAACACAAAAATCAGTCACCAATTTGAGAACAAACATGAAGTTTTATCGCGTATCATCATCAAAAACAGTGATAAAACTGATTGGCTGTTTTCACAGTTTTCTGGAAGTTTCTTCCAGATTTGTGGCGCATGGAAGCTGAATGCTGCTGATGTTAGCCCCCTTCTACTCTGACTGCTCTAAATAAAACCAACTGCAACTACTCACTTTCAGAAGTCGTGGCGTTGGTAGGGGTGCGATGATGGCCGTTTTCTGGTTGATTCCAATTTTAGCCAATTGCATTTTTTTCTCTTTTTTTCTTCGGGAAAAAAAAGGCAAAATGTGGCAACAAAGTTGCTAACAGTGGGATGTCTATTGTTTTAATCAGACACATGCAGACCTTCTGAACTGGTCGGTCAATCAGTGACTGATTTATCAGACTTTTGCACAGTTGGAAAAGATCATTGGATAAGATCTGTTTCACATGCATCGTCCAATTTCCCAAAATTAAGAAAATTGGCTAATTTCTCAGTGAACCTCTAAAAAATGAAGCCCACTTGTGCGGAATGTAATCTGAATAGTGTTCGGCGACTAAATAGGATCATGAGATCTAGGGAAGACAGCAGGGTTATAATTGTGGAAAAGTTGGCAGACAGGCATGATTTACTAGTAACTCTTCAGAAATCTCATTATTTGAAACTCATTTGCCATCTGCATTGAGATTCATATTTTTGCAGTAACTGACAGATAAAATAGTTTCCTATGTACGACTGACTTGAAAAGAAGATAAATGAGTAACCCAGTAACTATCTTGTTTTGCAGTCGCAGACATCAGCACCGGCCGTGTTGGAGCTCCTCTGATTTGCTGCGAGATCAAGCTCAGAGACTGGGCTGAAGGTAGAACTCAGCCCACAGCATGTTGCTGCATGCTGTAATCGGCACAACAGAAACTATTTTTTAATGCAGGATAATTGCGCGTTACAATCTGCCTGCTCCGTTTTACCTCTCAGGGGGCTACACCAGCAAAGACGAGCCTCATCCAAGAGGGGAAATCCTGATTGGTGGTCCCAATGTTACCATGGGTTACTTTGGGCAAGACGGCAACAATCAGGACTTCTTTACAGACGAGAACGGTCAGAGGTGGTTCTGCACCGGAGACATTGGAGAGGTTTACCCGGATGGCTGTCTGATGATTGTAGGTGTGTATGTTGCCCAGTCAGCTTCACTCAATGGTTCTGTTTGCAAAACACACACACACACACACACACACACACACACACAGCTTATAGACTGGTAAAAAGAGAAGCTGGACTTTTGCACCTTATAACTTGTATTGATTTTTGTTTCTGAAGATCGCAAAAAAGATTTGGTGAAACTGCAGGCTGGGGAGTACGTGTCTCTCGGTAAAGTGGAATCTGCCCTGAAAACCTGCGCTCTCATCGACAATATCTGCGTTTACGCCAACAGGTGATCTACAGATCTGATGTGTGCTGATATAAAACATTATGTACCAGATGGCTGCTAACAAGACAGTTTTTTTTTTTTTGGTATGTTCCCATAGTGTCTTTTACCTTTAGGGCTTTTTGTGTTTATAACAAACAGGTTTAGCTGAACTGGGATGTCCTGTGTAACCTGTCATGAAAAAGCTTCAGGCTCTTTGTATGTTCACATGAAACGAGCCGCTTAACAGAGCAGAACATAGAAACGGCTCAGCTAGGTCATGGGTGAAGATTCAACCAGCATTACTGAAATACTGGGACTTTAAGTGGAACTTAAAAATAGTTTGTTGGTTAATGTGGCTGGACGACATGGCTGTGAAATGCATCACGATATAAGCATTTCACAAGTCGATATCGATAATTATTGATTAGTTTTAAATATCTGAAATGCTGCCAAACTGTCGCCATGACCTTTCCCCTTCAAGCAGAAACCTTAAACCATTGCTGCAAGTTATTCAAATTGTTGCTAGGTAACCAAAGAGCGAGTGAGTTAGTTGATGCCACCGACTTTGCGTAGCTGACCGTGAGAGGTCGAGCAGCTAAAGTCTTTCCTCTGCCTACATCCCCCCAGAATGCTTTGCGGTTCTGGATCGGAGTTCAGTGAAATTATTAAATATTCTATCAAACGTATCTATCAATGGTGATCTGTCGTGATATATAGTTATTGACTTATTATCCAGCTCTATTGGTCAAATAGGCAAGGTAAAGGCCTGTTGTTTTAGGTTGACGTTAACTTTATACTGTAGGGCTTCGGTTTATTTGTCCTGACACACAACCTGCCGGAGCAGATTCTGTGTCTGGCTGATCTATCCTGGCTCAAACAGAGCCTCATTCATGACAACATGGCTGAATGAGCCATTAACCTCACTGAGATGTGAAGTCCTCTTTGAACAGTCGTCCCTTTGCTGCCAGAACGGCACACAGAAATCCCGCTTCACTCATAGTACATTTGCATATACAAATACAGATGCAGAGATAACCGGTAGCAAAAGCAAATGAAAACATGGCCTATATCTTTAAACACTGTGTACGGTGAAAATATTGGGTAAAGCACTTTTGTATAGTGGAGTTGTGTTTGAAAAATAAATGGGAGTTTGTTTGTATGTGCCGTTGGACGGCTGTTGTATGAAAATGAAACGGAGACCTTCACGTTAACCCTGTTCCTGCTGTGCGTTCCTGCAGTGAACAGAACTACGTGATCAGCTTTGTGGTTCCTAACCAGAAAAAGTTGACGGAGCTGGCCAAGCAGAAAGGCATCGGGGGGAAATGGGAGGAAATCTGCAACCATCTTGAAATGGAAAAAGAAGTTCTGAAGGAGATCATGGAGGTCGCAGCTAAAAGTAAGAGTTAGCTGACAGGATGTCTGAATTAATTTTTTATTTTCTGGTTCTAGATACAAATCCAACTCATAAGAATAGAAAGTTGCTGAATCTAAAATGTTTGTGATTTGATGTTTATAACTACAGAGTTGAATGTTTAGCAGTTTCATGAAATGCTAGGCTAACATTAGCATGTTTTTTTTGCTGTTTTGATGACTCCTTGATCATTTCTATGCCATTATGTGCAGACAGGGAGGAGAAAAAAATATGTTCTCTTCCTTACCAACCTTAGTGACTTGATTGTCATAAAATGTAATGAGTAGTGTTTCAGCTGCTCTCTGTGCAGCCGAGTTCAAAATGTGCAATCTGAGTATACTGTAGCTTTTAAGACTGAGCTTTTTAAAATGTGGTTTTATGGCTAGGAGTGTGGCTAAAACATGATTTTTTTATTGTTGTGTTTTTTAGTTAAACTCCAGCGGTTTGAAGTTCCTGTAAAGGTGCGTTTGAGTCCTGAGCCATGGACCCCAGAGACTGGCCTGGTCACAGACGCCTTCAAGCTGAAGAGGAAAGAGCTGAAGAACCACTATCTCAACGATATAGAAAGAATGTACGGGAGGAAATAGACGGGTTTTAAATATCACAGTAGTCAATATTTGTTCCTGTAAATAGTTAGCCTAGCTTTGCCAAACCAATGCACAAAGGGAAAAGAGTCTGGAAGAGTTCACTTTTCAGGAAATATCCCCAGACCCAAACATCTGACAGAAACGTGCACCACTGCAGGCTACAAAACGATTTCCGTCCATCTCTTTCTGACGTGTTAGGAGATTCAAGGTTGTTGTTTTTTTATTTTGTTTTTTTTCCACGTCGGAAGCAGCCATGTTGGTTGTTTGCCAAAGTGCCTGAAAGGCTCTGTTCTGTACACTTTGGTTCGGTTTTCAACCCTGGTACCCAGTTTCAAGCTGCTGGCGTACCACAGAACTTAAGAGGAAAGTAACAATCTGAAACTGTACATAGTCGTTGCTGTCGATCCATATGTGCTGCTTTTTATTTATGAGTGTAGAATCTACGACAGTCTTAAGAGATGCACTGAAGCAGCGGGTCTAATTTCATCAAAAGGGTCAGAGACTTTCACAGCACTCTACTGCCATCTGCTTAAATCTACCGTCATCTGGAGTCTAGGTGATTTTAAAAAAAAATACCACTGTTGTCCATATATTTCTAATTAATCGCTGTGACTTCCAATACAAATATTAACTTAGGTCATCCTCGAAGAGGCTTGGTGTGCGCTTTTGTACAACTGGAGTATTGCCGTTACTGTGCCTTCAGTCTGCAGTACTTGTGTGGTAGAACTGTAGAAGGAGCCAAATATGAAAAAACAAACCAATGTTTCAAAAACAACTTTACTGCCGTGTTAAGTTTACATATTTATTGAATATTAAGCCCAGTTAGAGATAAACAGACAATGATCATTGTTTTTTTGTTTGTTTGTTTTTTTACGCAAATGATCATGCTTGCTTGTCTTTTTTGTTTTCTTCCTTTTTTTTGGTCAACTACTGTTTCTTTTTTTTTTTTTTTTTGTAAAGACCAAAATATGTAAACGAGGTCACTCAGGAAGACGAGTAAATATATTAAAGCGTGAAATTAATTGTCAACCGAGCGGGTTTTGCTTCAATGGGAACATTAAAATGACAAAATTCTCATGGGCACCTTATTTATTTAAGAGCTAATGCGCTCAACATAAAAACGCTTTTTAGCAATAGTCCCAACTGGCCTACTGTATTAGTCTGTGTATCTTAACAGTTCAATATACACTCTTGGTATGAAGAGGATCAGAACTCTTGTTTCACTTCATCATCAGAGTGTTTTTCTACTTATTTTTCCAGTTATTGTTGTATTGACGGGTTTTCATCGTTGGGACTTTGAGGCGATGGCAACCACTTTCCAGATGTTCGGTGAACCAACTCGGATTTGTTACTCCAACCATGACCACATTGTGTGTGTTCAGCATTTCAGAAATAAACACTTTTTTTTTTCATATTTGTGTTTTGGTGTTTGGTATTTTCCCACTCTTTCACACAGGATTATTAATTTTTTTTCCCCTAGCAGTCATAAAATGTTGAAATATTCCATGAGTTAACTTTACATCAAGGAAGAAAGCAACTGGTACCTATGCATTAAGTAGTTTCAATACTGACAAAGCAATTTATCCAAGGAAGTTCTGCATCTTAGACCCTCTATACTCATTCCAGGCCTGTATGGTGGTTTGCTATAACATTCATATTATTAAAACCTTTTTAATAAATTCTTTGTTAGATAAGCTTGAGCTATTTGGCAAAGAGAAACAAAACATGTCGGTGAACAGATGAGCAAAGCCGTAGGAGACGTACTGAAAAGAAAAACTGCAACATTCTACAAGGTGTTGTGGAAAAATTACTTTAACAAGAGAAGAAAATAAGAAATGTACTAAAACCTTGCAAGGTGAGAACAAAAATACAGAGTCAAAGGAGTCATTTTGTAGGTTCTGGTCAGAGAAGAGAGACTTGATTGGACTAGAGGTGTGAATCATGTACATTGTGATGTACCAGGGATTCTGTGGAGCCCAACACAGACGGTCTTGCCATTTGTCTATTGTTGAGGATAGGGGGTTGTTCTTTCATGCTAAAAAGGGCAGATAAGTTCCACATTGGGAAAGTAACACTAGATAGTCTCCAGGATCAAGGAGCTCTCTTCTGCTGTCATATGATAATCCACAAATCTTTGAGAGCAGCTTGACCAATCTCATGATAAGACTATGTAGAAATACCAGAAGAGGGTTGAGGCACAAATTATAAATTTTTCCATTACAAAAGCAATGACGCAGGGAGACTGAAAATATGTGCGTTGCTGCCGAATAAAATTAAAAATAATTAGCCACATCGTATTTTGCTTCCACCTCACGACCACGTGTCACTTTGTGTCGACCTGACATATTTAATGCGCCGTTCTTGTTGGTTGCAAAAGGGCAAAATGTTGATGAATTCGAAGAGTGTGCGTACTTTCAACTGAATGTTGAGAAACCGCTGGCACACTTTTCCAAGCATGAGCTCAACTTGCTCTATCTTTTGGTCTAAATAAACTGTGTGGACCAGATAAGGAGGAGCTTTGAGCAGGAACAAACAGGCTGAGCTGTACAGTCATTATCAGGTGTTTTGGAAGTGATGCCATTTTATTTTGGTAGATTTCTTTTGTACATGTCTCCAGAGTAGTTGGAATAGTTTATGTTTCTTTTTTTGTGGAAATTCTTGTGGCACCAGTCTTTTCCTAATGCTTGTGGGTTCCAGTAATTCATTGGCTTCCGTTTAAATTTTTGAGAACTGACCCCGACTTCCAAGAGAAGTTATTATTACTCAGGAAATTTCCTAAGATGGTCACCGAATTTTAATGCTCTGATCTTGGAGCGTGCTTTGTTAGATCTTTTGCCTCATGATGGAAAATACTCAGACGCTACATAAAGCCTGGATTGTTGCATTTGGGAGATGTTCCATTATTCAAGGAAATGTTTACAAGCCCACTCCCTCGGATCAGAGGCTACCGTAAACATCGATGCAACGGGATGCGTTGGTATTGACTCACATGACTTAGAATGGAGTTTCTGCGGTGAAATCAGAGGGATAATTCTGTCATACGGAAGAAACTTTTTAATTTTTTTTTTTTTTTGCTTTTAGCAGAAGCAGCTTCTTTGTTACAAATTATCTGTAAACAATCTGAAATATTACAACAAAAAGTGAGGCTATAAAATGAGGAAAAGTTGGTGCTAAAACCTGAGATCACAACAGTACAACATTCAGGACTACTGTGGATTACTCAAACTTGATGTGTCTCTTCAAATTGATTAGTCTAAGGTACGTAAGCTACAATCGAAAAATACTTAAAGATACTTAAAATTAATTCTTAAATAATTTTTAACATCACTCAATCTTTCCCTGTGAATAACAGCTCCAGATATCGTCAGTAACTTTTAAGTGTATAACACAAAATTTACATTTTGTTTGTTATACTTTTTACTTGAGTTACAATTTTTACACCCAAAAAGAGCATATTATATTTTGTATATATTTATAACCATCTGTTTTTTTTACTAAAAGTTTCTGGCATTTCCTGGCAAAGGACAAGCACTGCTAAGGTGGGTTTTCTCACAAGTCTGGGTTTGTTTCCTCAGCAATTTTCAGTGCAATCAATTACAGAGGAAACTGGCGTTTAGTTTCTCAGAATACTGAAAAAATAAAAAAATAAATAAATGCCGGGACACAATCCTACAAACCCAAAGCATAAGCAGCTGAGGTGAGCTGGAGTTATAACGCCCTGTAAAGTAGAAAACATTGAACTCAACAACGTTGCAGAACTAAGGACAGTAAAAATAATAATATAAAACTTGCACTTTATTTTGTGCACATTTTTTCTCCAAACACAATATTAATAGTCAAAGTGTAAATCAAAGTACAGATAGTTTTTGATGAAAGCTACATTTACACAGACTGACAGAACCCGGATCACAGTGGGAAAACGAATCTGCATTATCATCACGCTCAAATAAATCCTCCCGATTCAGGCTGCTATGCATCTTGAATTTTTGCAGTAATTTGTGGCTTCAAATGTTTGAAATTAAAACATTTCAAGGTTCTTTGTTGTCGTGTTTGACTTTTCGAAATAAAGTTATTGGCACTCAATTTGTACACTTTTACTTTACGGAAAGTACAAAAGCCTCACGAGAACGTAGCTGCTGCCGAGCGTCGGAGTTTATAAACGCAGGAGACGAGGCTCAGCTGTTCCAGTCTTGAAATCGGAAACAGTCACTGGCGATCTTCCAGACGGGCTGATCGCTGTTTGGTGAGGCCTGAGCTGTGAGGAGGAAATTCTGGTTGAAGAATCGCTGTTTGTTCCCTTCGAACTTCACGATCCCACCAGTCACTACCAGCAACGTGGTCTGGCCTTGGGTTGCTTGTTCTGTGAAAAGACAATGTTATGAGGATGTTACGTTATCTTGTAGCGATTACATTTTTTTTTTTTGCCTAAAATTATTTAAACTTCGCTGACCATGAACCGGCTGACAGTCCAGAGTTTGAACCTGGAACTCGCTGGATGGCAGCGACTCGAAGAACTCTCCCAGAGCGTCCTGTCCTGAGACCGCATTGCCGTTCCACACCAACGTGGCTTTGTCCAGGTAGAGCCGGGTCAGGTTCTGAAACGCACAGGTCAGTCAAAAACAGCAGCCACGAGCAACCCGCACCATCTTAAAACAGAAATCCATCTCCTCTGCCGGACTGGGTCTGAAAGTGTTGGTAATCTGAAGCTAATAATGCTAAAAATTTATTTTAATCCAGCATTATTAGACAGGACTGAACCAGTGTTTGTCCGTGTTGCTATTGAATTTTATTACATTTTTTATGTGACTATAACAGCCATTTATATTCCACAACCAATAAATTAGCACACTTATTCAGTGTAAAAAGATTTTTTGAACAAATTGAGCAATAGCACAGTTGTAATTGACACATTTTAAATTTTATGATTTTTATGAACATCTAACTAGCAATTTATAACTTCCCGTTTTCTCATGAGCATAAATCTGATGGCGCACAAAGAGTCTTTTGTGCAAATAGGCCTGAAGAAAAGGTCTGCCCTACCATAATAAATGTCAATGTGAGTTTTTTGCCCATTCAGATGGGACAATAGAAAGGGTGCAAGTCACATTAATAGAGGGTGTACCATCAACAAGTCTTTGAAATTTGAGGAGATTTCAAATAAAAATCTGTTGGACTATGTTAATGAACTGAAAATGATTCAAAACATGGCAAATATAAACACAGAAATAGTTAATCATAGACAAAAAATAAAAACTTCTACCATTGCCATTTCACTCCCCAGACCTAAAATAATTTTACGAGACCGTGCTAAGAGGAAAAGTCAATCTATCCTGCTGTAAGCTTGTAGTGCTATCCTAAGGGATAAAAAAGAGTTAAATAAAGTATCGAGAGCTTATAGATGGAATTTTCATCATTTTTGTGTGTGAAACAATAACACAGCAACAAAAGATGAACTTATTTATTTCAATGTGTTTTTTTTTTTCTTTTTACACAAAGATTTTGTCCGTTTATCTGTTAACAGATCTGAAACAAAGATGTGTCGTGGATGCCACTGCTCCCTACTGACGGAACTAAGTAACAGCAGATTTTACGAATAACAAACACGTCTCTAAACTGCAGTTTTTCCACCTGAAACATGCCCATACGTCAACATGCAGGGTGCAATATAACTCGAGGGAACATGGTTGAATTTATCATTCTGGGAACAAGATGCTCACCCTCCTTTTCTTGTCCACACAGTCGTAGTAAATGTTAACAAACTCCTCGGCATATCTGCAAGACTGGTCAGCATGGGTCCGGAAATCCTACAGAAACGAGGCGAAGTAAATACCGTCAGAAGTAAATAAGCACAATGAATTTAATACTTAAACAAAATTTTGACTTGTCAAAAAAAAAAAAAAAGGAGCACGCGTACAGGAAAACAGCTAGCTAGTTAGCGGTTTGGCTAAAAAGAAATGAAAATAAACTTGTAGACATGTTGATAAACCTACCAGCGTGCTCGCCATGTCTGCTCATATATGGAACGAAACAAATAACAAGGGGAAACGGTAAGAGTTTATATGTATTAATTGTATATTCTTCTTCCCCCCTCTCTGATTTATTCAGCTAACAGTGCGTCCATCTTACATGTTTTACTTCCGCCTAGCAAATCTCGTGACTACCAAAATAAGATGTGCGTTCTGTTGTTTTAGCCAAATTCAGTAGCGCCACCTAGAGGGGATTGTTTGAGGGTACCGGTAAATTGTCTTTTAAACATATTGACAATTGTTTTTAAAAAATGTAGAAAAAAAATCTTTGAGGAATGATATTTTATTTCTCTTCATTTATTCATTTATTTTTGATCAACTGTGTTTAGTTTCGCAAAGATTTTTTAATTTTCTTTATAAGAATATACTTAAGTATATACTTTTATTATAGTGTTAGTTTTGATGTCAGTCCAATTATCAGTGGCTGCCATCTGGCCACTCCTTAAAACACCCCCTGGAGGCCTCCCTGACCCAAGTATTTATGTTTCTATTAATAAATAGGTTTTACGAGGAATAATTAATATTAATGACTAAGAAATTATACATTTAAAATGTAGAACTGAAACATTCTACGTTTATTAAATCAAATTTATCTACACGTCTAGTAAAACGACAAGCGTATAGAAGATCGACGTCGTATTAGGCTTGAGCAGTTGCGGGCTTTTATTTTGAAGAGACCAAAGTGCACCCACAACGGATGTGAAGCTCATAATTTCCTGAGTCATCCTCCAGCTTTTAAACGCAGCATCTTCGGTCACCTGCATAGGATTCAACAACTTTACCGTCACATTCCAACACACTGAGTGATGGAGAGCTCCGTGTCTAACGTGGAGGTCTGCAATTTAGCCTTCAGCGGGCAGTTCGACAAATTAAAACAGTCCATGCTGTCCGACAAAACACTTGTCAACAAAACGGACCAGGTCAGCGTCCCCGCCTTTATGTGCTCTGTCGGGCTGCATCATTTGTGACTCGAGAGGGAATGGAGCTAATGACGGCTGTCTGTGGTTTCAGGACGGCAGGACCGCTCTCCACTGGGCTTGTTCTGCTGGACACACCAACATCGTGGAGTTTCTACTCAGCCTGGGAGTTGAGGTCAACCTGCAGGATGATGTGAGCTAAGCTTTAAATTGTGACGCATTCTCTCCACGTCCTCCCTTGTGATGTGTTACCGTTAAGTTGACGTAAATGGATGTTATTTCAGCGTGATGTGTTATCCACTCCGCAGGCCCTATGGAGTCCTCTGCACATTGCTGCATCTGCAGGAAGAGAGGACATAGTGAGGTCTCTGATAGGCAGTGGAGCCCAGCTGAATTCAGTTAATCAAAATGGATGCACCCCTCTGCACTATGCCGCCTCTAAAGACAGATACGAGGTACAGTGTCGTTTGTGTAAAAGCAGTGGCAAAAAATGCGAAAGACTCCATACTTGTGTATGGGAGTGTAATTTTATGCCTTTGCATTCTTCATCTTGTCACATTTGGTCATCTGCAGTCTTGCTGCAGCTGCAGCTTTGGTCAGCTTTTGTTGGGGTTGGGTGTGACAGATCAACATAAAGTAGAGTAATAACTGAAGTGGTTCTCAACAAAACTCCAAAAAGTGTGGCATGCATTTTGAGCCAAATGTTGTATTTGCAGCCTCTTGCCACTTGAGGTCCATCACTACCAGCATGCATTTATTTGTGTATTTATTTTTTAAGTTTGGCCACATATTCTTAATTAGATTTAAATCTGGACTCAAGACATGGAAAAAGCTTTACTCTAAATCGTTGTATTGTAACTCTGGCTGTCCATTTATGGTTGTTCAGCTTGAAGTTGAACCAGTCTTTTGCACGCTCCCAACAGGTTTTCCTCCAACGTTCTTCCATCTCCTTATCAACTTTTACAGCCTTCCCTGGCCCTGCTGATGAAAGGTCTCCCCATAACAGGATGCTGCCACTGCCATGTTCTAGTTTTAGATTTAACAAAACAGGCTTGTTGGGCAAAAAGTAAAATATTGGTTCTAATCTGGCCATAGGTCCTGATGTCCTGTTTATTTAGAATTTCTTTCAATATAGACTTTCTTTTTGCTACACCTCCACAAACACAAGATTGGTTGAGTGCATGAGTGTTAACGATCCCGTTAACAGATTTGCAATTGATCCACAAGCTTTGTATTTGCTACTTTTCCAGTTTTTTGTTTTTAAATTTTATTTGTCTTCCACTTCACAAATACAAGATACTTTGTTGATCTGTCATATACAATGCTAATAAAGTATATTAAGTTGGTGGAAAAAGTTCATGGGATAGAAATACATTCTTGAAGTATAAAGAGAAATTGATTATTAGAGTAAAAGGCGTGAATTATTCTCTGTACAATTCCTAAATCATAACTGCTTTGTTGTGGTAAAAAAAAAACAGCTATAATGTAATTATAACAGCCTTATTCTGTTTTGTTTTTTTTGTATTGTTTTGAGTAAAAATATTTTATTTAGGAGTAATTTAAAAGGCATTCTATTTGTGTATTAAAATGTAACCCAGCCCAGTTACCTCTGGGCTGGGTTAAGTCCCTGATGATTCAGGATCCTCACCCATCAGGAGTCAAAAATAATCCTATTAATCACTTTACTGCTGAAGTGAATTTACAGCTGTGTCTGGTATAGATCTCCCTGCACCAGTTCTTTTGATTAACCACAACCATTAATCAGGATCTGAGGGAAATTCAACGTAATCCAAATACTTTATTCATACCAAAGGGGGAATTAAATGTTGTAAATTGTATTATCCAAATATTGTTAAAGTGTCACTGTGGTTAGTGAAGTTCTCAAAATTCAACACTTAAAGAAAGAGGGGGGGGGGGGAAACCCATATATTTAGCTTCTTGTTGCATATTATAAACACGAGTTCTGAACATTTTTGTTTTGTTCTGCCTACTTAGTTTTTTTGTTTTTTTTTTTTTAAATAAGCTCCAACCTGTCAGAGCTATTGTATCCAGGAACAAAATGAGACTATAAGCATTCATCATGTTGTAATCATTCTGCTACACCAGGAAGCACTTGAAAGATGAGATACAGACAGATAAAATGTTTTAGATACGAGTATGACATTTTTGAATTCACACTGAAAAGTATGAAACTGTATCCACTCATCACTGCAGTGTACGAAGTGAACAAAGCAGCCTTTATGTTTGTGTTAAGAATGCAGGTAGTCCAACCACACCTTTGTAATGTGAACTGTGTGGGAATTTATAATGCAGGGATGAAGACAACAGGTAACCTTTACTCTTAGGTGCAATTTAAAGAATCACAAGAGAAAAACACACAATTTAAAACTCTAACAGTTTTAAATGGAAGGCGTTCTCTCTGGGATCGAAAACTTCAATGTAGAACAGATTACAGTTCCACCAGGTCACTGTGGAACTGTCTGAAAGTCTTGAATGTGATGGGAATGACTGTAAAAATCAGCTCCAAATTGAACAATAAGGACGCAAAGACATTTGAAATATATTCACTTTTGTTTTGAATCAGCTGAAATATTTTGGCTCTCCTGCCCTTCCTCACTAATGGAACTGATGAGTGTAGAGAAAACAATCGGTAAACAAAAAAAAAAATTAGAAAATCAAGTTAAAATGGCATTATGTTGGTTCAAATAAATGCCACAAATGCACACAATAAAGAGATGATGTTGATCCTCCGTCCGGAAATAAAATTGAAAACCTATCGATACATTTCCACAATCTCAAAATGACAAGCCAGGAGAGGAACAGACAACTTGTGGTAACTGGAAGAGTTGCTGAGATCGACAGCTGTGTTAGTTGTTCATTTAAAGAGAATCTGGCCTTTACGGAAGTGTGCCAAACCAAACGAAATCCTGCTGGGATTTAGAGGAACCAGCAGTTACTGTGGAAGGAAGTGCTCCGATCAGATGAGACCAAAATAAACCAACACTCCACATCATCCTGAGGACACAGTGCCGCAGTGAGTCAGTGGTGGCAGCATCATGATGTGGTAGGCAGAGCTGAATATAGTATGGTTTTAGAGAAGGGCTGGAAAATATTCTCCTGCTGCAGCAGGAATAGGAGAATTACTCTAAACATTAATATAAATACACTAAAATAGTTTAGAGTTTGACCCAGTCAAAGTCCAGACCTAAATCCAGTGAGAAACTTGCAGAACTTGAAAATCGATGTTCAGATGTTCACCCGAAAAGACCTGGAATTATTTTTGTAGCAAAACATTGTAAAATTTTCCTTCCAGTTCCAAACAACATTCCGACGGCTTAAACAAACAAACATTAGGAAGTAAGGTGAATAAATTAGTGACGTTACAAAAGGTACTTTTTTTTTTTTTCCGTTACTGCCAGTGGAAAACTTCTCGTATAGTTCCCCATTGGTCTCGGCCACGCCACCTTCTAGTTCTGCTCTCACATCCTACGCTGCTGGTTAAAATTTCCTCTAGGAAGTGGCGACCGAAAGAAGCCCTTGAGGGCGCCGAAACATCGGATGAGGAAATGGGCTTTTCACGTTTAGTGGGAAGCAAAGTTTAAAACGGGGTTACAAGAGACAATTCTGTCCCCTGTTTGCAGATCGCCTTGATGCTGCTGGAAAATGGAGCGGACCCCAATGCCATGGACAAGTTGGCCTCCACTCCCCTGCACAGAGCGTCAGCCAAGGGCAACTACCGTCTCATCCAGCTGCTTCTCAAGCAGAGTGCCTCAACGAACATCCAGGACTCGCAGGGCAACACGGCGCTGTACGTGTGCAAACGCATTTGTCCAAAATTGTCACAGCCGGCGTGAATTTAAATGTGTAGAACGAAAGCATGAAACATGTTGCCAGACCAATAGGTCATCAGTTGAAGTTTTTACCTGACTTTTATGAAAACATAAAGGCACCAATTTATTTTTTCCTCTTACAGCCATCTTGCGTGTGATGAAGAGCGTTTGGAAGCAGCCAAGTTGCTGGTAGAACACGGTGCCAGCATTTATATCGAGAACAAGGAGGAGAAGACCCCCCTCCAGTTGGCCAAGGGCGGCTTGGGGAACGTACTCCGCCGGATCGTGGAGGGGTGATGCTTTCACTGACCCGCTGGTTGTGGTTTGGTTCAAACCGCTACCGTCGGATCCCGATGAAAACCATCATCTCACTCAGTCCTTCTTGAGCAGGCCCGTTGTTATTTGGTGTGGTCGGTGACATGTGAAAGAGGCATTGGTGTTGAAAAGGGATTGGACTGTTTTTGAGGCTGATCAGTACCTCCTGTTGGGGTTTTGAGACTGACGTGTCTATGCACAGTTTTTGCAGCAGCGCAGTGTTTTCTGTGAAAGTTAAAGTGTAGAAATGGCAAAAACTAAATGTCAAGTGGTGATGAAATCTGGTTGGAATAAATTTGTTGTACCTAAATAAAATAAAAAAAGGTGACTTTGTGATTGTTTTTTTTCCCTCAGTGTTTATTACTTTATTTCGTAGTGGAGTCGCACATGGCTCTGTGCTCGGTGCCATTTTTTTAAAACATCTTCAAGGGTTTTTTCTAAAGGATATTGTTTTAAGTTTGTTGTTCAGCAAAGTACTAAATTTAACTCCAGGTGACTTGCAGCACAGCTTCTAAAGTCAAGGATGACCTTAAACACATCAGTAAGTTAGAATGTACAACAAACATCTATTCAATTTGATCCATTTTGGTCCAGATTCATACTCGATTAATCCAATCTCTGACCACCCAGCAGTGGGTGGAAACTATCAAAATGTATTGTCTTTTTGTCTTTAGATCTCTTATCAAACACAGCCGGAGCTTAAAAATAAAACTTACTTTACAATTTGAAAAGTAAATGCAGGTTTCATTCATCACCATTATTCAGGTACCCTGTGGTTTTGCCAAGTTTCGGTTTCAGAACCGCATATTTTCTGTCAGTGTCCCCTGTGGTTCCCTTTCGTTGAGAGAGAGAAATGCCAGCATGAATGGTACTTTTCTTAGATGAACAGAGCAAAGAATAATGGCCGGCAATGCTGTGCCTCTCCCTCTTATTGCTGTGCACTGTTGACCAGCTGGCTAAAAGATGACTGACACATTTTCTGTTTTTTATTTCTTTATTTTTGCTTAGAAAAACATACAAAATTCAGCAGAAACTTCAACTGGCAAGCTATGACTAACTTACCAGCCTATGTCAGCTTGTTGGACTCGTGTTACTCTGCGAGGGACAGAATGTCAAAAAGTGTCATATTTTTTGCCATGGCCCCTATGCTCCCACCAGTGTGCAGGTGTGGGAGCGTAATGGGTATTTTTTTTCTACATTTTTGCATAAATCTGCTTTAGAAACAAAATAACAAAGATGTTCCAAGTAAAATTATACAGTAATGACTGTATTAACCAATGCATCGTTTTAACATTAGAATAAAAAAAACTTCCATTTCTTTATTTTGTACTTTTAATACAACCTGATACCTAAATATTTTTAATCAAGGCCATACCTAAAACGCAGTTTCGGTAGACAATGGCCGTATTGTGATTTGAACAGCAGGAGTCTCGATACCTGTCTCACTAGTAATAACTATGAATGTTTTTCAAACATAATCAGTTATCGCAATAAGTGGAAGAGCCTTATAACCACGTAGTGCATAGTTGAGTCAGGCCACGCCAAACAGGTGTTAGTGGGAAACAGCCATGAAAGACTTTTAGACGGTGACAAAATTGGTGTTACCTCATCGATTTCAACCTCATGGCCACCCACAAATCTGTTTCTACAGTCATTTGCATGAAAGCGTGGTGATGAATGAAATATTTTAAGTATCCTGTGAATGTTCCCTGTTACTGAAACTATTTGCTCTGAGATGGCTCATGAAGTCATCTCAGTGAAATTTATACAGCAGGTGTTGGTTTCACACAGATGTCGAGAATCGTCCCCCCACACGCACGGACAAATCTACAACTACTGTTTGAATTTGAAAGGAGAGGAAAGAGTACAGCTTTTTTTATAAAGTATATAACTGGACTAAATCTGTGTTAGTTGCATTTATGGTCAAATTTAAATAAACTCAGATTCTGTTAGAGGGCTGAAGTATAAAATGGTACCTTTCCTTTGTTGTCTTGCTTAAATATTTCACATCATGAACCAAGTTTTATTTTGGTTCAAAAAGCTGTTTTCAAATAATTTTATTCAGAAACAGAAAAAAAAACAGTTAATGTTTTGTCTTATTTAACATTTCACAGACTCACTTTACAACACTCTGCAATAATGCAACCCTGCATTGTATTTTTTTTTACCATATCAGTATTGGTCCAATGAATAATCACTATTTTAAATATGTCACTTTATAGTGAATCTACATAATGCGTTTTACTGTTTGAATTTCTTAAATATTTTTTTATATGTTTTTTTATTATTATTATTTTAAATTATATGTAAACTACGTCAAACATTTTTCCCATCTTTTCATTGGGGTCACATCTTGTAAATGCGGTCGCTTAAAATAATGAAAGCATAAAAATTCCATTCAAATATTTCTCGTGACGTCATCACGTTGCTGCGCTCTGGAAAGGGAGGAACTGCTTGTCTTGTTCCTCACGACACGAACAGAGGGGTTATAAAATAAACGGCCTCCAGCCGTCATTGTACTTCGCTGTGGGTGGTGATATCATTAAGACCGATTGAAGTAAGAAACTACGGACCCGTCCCAAAGACGTGAAAAAGGTAGATATTGAGATTTTCTTACCGATGCGGAACTGCGTATTTGCATAAAGTAGCATCGTGCTAATCTAACTAGCAAACATAGCTGCTGGTTGCCACTCCGGTTTAAAGGACACTGTTAGAAACAGGAGCCAAAGTTAAAGTCCAAACTGAGAACTTCAACTGAACGCATTGTTGTGAATACTTTTAAGAGGATACTCTGCTTTGTTTCACATGATTCAGAGTTTGTGTAATATGTCCCGTGGAACTGGATTAAGGTGACGGTAATCAAGTTTGCTTTCGTCTCCGACTTTAAAATTAAAACAGTTTTAAAGCTAATGTATGTCCATTCAAAAATGTGGGCGTGCGTGTTCTGGCACATGGTGGTAAAGTACCTTTTAAAAGTTTCCACTTTCAGTTTTAATAAAGCGTAGGAGGGAAGGGAGAGGGGGGGAAAACTGTGAGAATTTAATTGTGTTGCCGACCGAGCTTCCTGATCTGATCACAGCTTTCTTGGGAGGAATTTCGACACGTATGCAGTGCAAAGATCACAATCAATAAAGTAAACGCCGCCTTTTACAGCAGCTTCACACCATCCTCAAACTGATCGATGTTTGTGTATAATTAATAGGTTTAACCTTCACATCATGATTTAAAGACATGTCCACACCGGTATGACAAAAAGGTAGTTGTAATTAAAACCACCCTGATTACGCAATTACATTGTTGCCATGAATTCCTAACATGTTTTCCAACTTCCTGTGTGTCAAGAACACAGTGTACCATTCTGCCCATAAAATATGTTGTGTGCTCATCATGGTAACTAATTCCATCTATGTTCTTGGAAAGGAAAAGTGTTTTAGATTTCCCTCGGTGCTCAGTGTTGCCCTTTGAGAAAATTTATTATTACTGTCTTGTAATGGAGTACTGAGTTACTCCCTTTGGAATGCCCATCCCGCACATGGTCTATTCAGCGTCTGCATGTGATAAACGCTCGGCTGCCTCTCATAAAGGGCCCATTTCAAAGCGTACATATTACCTAACACTTTCTGTCTTTCCTCCTCAGATATCCTGCCCCTCTGAAACTTTTACCCGCCCAGCAATTTCCTCGCCCAATTATGTCTGAGCAAGGCGAATACAGCAATTTGGAGTCAGATGGCTGTCCTGACTTCTCAAAGTTCGACAATCGCTTCCAGTCCTTCCGGGGATCCACCCTGGCTCGACAAGTCCCGCCTGAACGGCTGGCGAGGGCGGGCTTTTACTTCACCGGCGACGCAGACCGCGTCCAGTGTTTCAGCTGCAATCAGACTGTGGAGAACTGGCATAGTGGAGACACACCTGTGCAAAGGCACAAGGAGGTAAATGTATTTATTGATTACAGTAAGAACAACTTGTTTTGTTTTGGGGGTTTTTTTGTCTCATTTTTCATGTTGTAATCGTATGTTTCTTGCCTGTGCAGGTTTCTCCATCATGTCGGTTCCTCGTGTGCTCCCACCCAAACAGCATGAAGCCGAATTACATTACCCCCCTCATCTACGACGAAGTTGCAGAAGACATGCAGTACCGAGTGTCCACTGGTGAAGTGGTCGACGAGACCCTCTACCCCAGGATACCTCACATGAAGAGTGAACAGGTCCGCCTGGACACCTTTTCATCTTGGCCCTCCACTGCGCCCGTAAGACCCAGAGACCTGGCTCAAGCCGGCTTCTACTACTTGGGACAGGCCGACCGGGTGGAGTGCTTCTGCTGCGGCAACAAGCTGAACAACTGGGAAAACGGAGACCGGCCTTGGGAAGAACACGCCACACACTTTCCCAACTGCTTTTTCATCCTCGGCCACGACGTAGGGAACGTCCCTCTGCTGGACAACTCAGATGAGCCGATGTTGGAAGATCAAAACGTGAACCAGGGGAGAAATATGGAGACTTTCGAGGGGAGGCTCAGTAGCTTCGCTCATGTTCGGCACCCCGTCGACCACGAGAGACTCGCGAGAGCCGGTTTCTACAGCACAGGTAGATCACATATATGAAATAGGAGCAGAGAAAGTGTTTTAATGCTATTATGGCTTTAACATAGAACTGTCGGCATTGTCTTTTTTTTTTCTTTTTTTTTTAGGGCAGGAAGACCAGGTGTTATGCTTCTGCTGTGGTGGAGGTTTAAAAGGCTGGCAGCCTGATGAAGACCCCTGGGAAGAACATGCTAAAGAATACCCAGGGTAAATGCTAAATGCTTTTTTTTTTTCTGGTTGTATACCTACAGTCCATCCACATTGATATTATTGTTGCTGTCTTCCTATTGATGCTTAAATGTTTTTTCTCTCTCTCTCTCTCTCTCTCTCTCTCTCTTGATTAGATGCAGCTTCCTGTTGGAAGAAAAGGGAGCTGCTTTTGTCAACAGCATTCAGCTCAAAGGAATTGAACAAAGAAGTGCTGTGAGTATTTATTTTTTTTTTCATTTTATGTTTGATTATCTGATACAACATAAACGCTCGCTTGATATTTTATTATTTTCCATGTTTGGATAAATTTATGAGGAAAAAGACACTCATTGATGACAAATGTCTGAGCTTCCAGACCTTACGTTCTGTGACGGTGTCAAAAAAACTGTTTGAATTTCTAAGGAATAAAGCTTTTCCTGTTAAAACATCTATAAATTATGTTCAGTTTCGATTTGTTGCATCACAACTTAGGTTTTTAAGTTACTGTCAGAATTCATAAATTAGTCATTAACTAAATTTTATTGTCTAGGTTTTCTTAGTTCAGGATTTTAAATTGGACCTTTGGTTCTTAATACAAAGCAGATTTCTACTTTTTTTTTATTTTTGCAAAAAAAAAAAAAAAATTAAAAACAAAAACAAAGGTATAACAATTGTGCTTTAGAGATTAGGATAACTCAAGCCTAGATTTTTCATTAAAGGTGCTCAAATTTGATGCAAACATCATGAAATTTTGCAAAGTAATCCTACCACATTGTCCAATGGATGCTAACAAGCATTGTGCTAGTTTAGGATTTGTGAAATATGTAGATAATAAAAGTCAAGTAGGTAAATGTTTTGTTCCTAGATGTCCCAAATGTTATAAGACCTTGAAATTTGAGTTGGGCAAACAATGAAATTTTGGATTGGAAAATATTTACAATACTGTAATATTAGTTTTAAATGTAACTGTTGTTGCTGGAGTTGGGTTTTAGTAAATCTTCTACATTTCTTATGCATATCTAATGCCATTGAGTTACTTGGAGCGCGTTGTCATTCATAACTTTCAGCTATTGTATAACATTCCTGAACACTATGCTGCGTGTTAAACTAGCATAACATTGATGCCTTCTAGCGTGTTCTTTTTGAAACAAAATTAATTACTGATCCTTGCATCTCTTTGTGTATGTGAATGTTTATTATTATTATTATTATTATCAGCAGCAGCACTATTGTTGTTTCTTTGCATCAATTCAGTCATGTGCTGAAAATGACTCCCTGTTTTGTCTCCTAGGCTTCAAGTCATCAGAATGGATTTTCAGCCAGTGAAAAAGGTAATTATTTGGATAGTGTAATTTAATTAGAAAGCCCGAAAATGAATCGAAAACATAAAAACTAGATTGGTGCTATCCATTGAAATGAATTGGGTTCTTCAATAATGACTGTCGGTAGAAAATATTCTAAAATTACCATACTTTTTTTTAAATTTACTTTTTATTTATTTTTTGGAACCCTGTTATTACAGTTCTGTGCATTTCTCTTTTTGTACAACAGACAACGTAACGATTTGTAGTGGAATTACATGCAAGTAGTTGGGCATCGTATCATTTCTTTAACCCGTTTCTTTTAGACGAGGACCCAATGGAGAAACTAATGAAGCTGCAGAGGGAAAAGCAGTGCAAAATCTGCATGGACAGAGATATTTGCATCGTCTTCATCCCGTGCGGTCATCTGGTCAGTTGCAAGCAGTGCTCGGAGTCACTCGTCAAGTGTCCGATCTGCTGCGGAGCCATCGCACAAAAAATCAAAGCCTACATCGGTTAAGGGAAAATACAAGCTGCTGTCTATCATGGATGCTGCTTTATGTTCTAAATGTTATAATTTAAAGCAGGTGTGGTAGGTATGTTGTTCTAGGAGGGAATTTGTGGATTTCACGAAGAGTAGCAACATATACACAAAAAAGGTGGTCATTACCTTTTTTTTTTTTTTAAACTGACAATTTGACTACCTGTAGATGGCTTTGTGTTTTCCTCTTTTCCCACTCATAAAGAAACTATGCTTCAGCACCTCGTTGGCCTAAAAAACGTGTGTGGGTGTGTGTGTGGGTGTGGGTGTGTGTGTGCGTGTGCATATGAGGGGTTGTGAAACAAATTAATGTACTAGTTTCATAATACATGTATATTAAATGCCCTGTAATATACTTACTGTTGTAAATGCCTTGTAATTATACATATATATTTTAAGAAACCAATACTTTCACAATCACTTGTATAGTAAATAGCTGTGTATTGTATGTATAGCATGTTGTTGTGTCTTTGTTTTAATCTGTGTAACACACATGTAAATTCACATTTTGGGCAAACATGGTTTCCTTCCCTTTCTCTAGTTTTGTGTGATGACTCTAATTTTGCTTTATCCTAAATTAAGCGGCTGAGGGGTTTCATTCCTCTCGCATTGCATAAGCTAATGCAGACCCTGAGATGTTGGAAGATGTCAATTTTTCATCATGCAATATTTTGTGTAAATTAACTAAATAAATCTTTAATAATTTGACTTGAGGTGCATTTGTTTTGTTTTTTTTGGGGTTTTTTATAGCTTCAATTTCAACTTCTTTACTGGGATTGCGGTTTCAAACAACTCCAAGCCAACTTTCACTTATTAGGCAGGATATTTGATTACTATTCCAAATAGGATATATTAATAGGTTGATTTGAACACACATGAGATTAGAAATTAGATGCTTCGATATAATATGGGCATGGGCAGCAAATTCATTAAAGATGCTTATTGGCATAAACTGACCTTTTACTCTGACTGGAGTGCAGACAAAAGGTCAGCAAAATTAATTGATAGTAAATTGATTGCAATCAGTGTTGTAAGCTAATATACATTGAATGAAGAGCTGACGAGTTGTGATATTTTTGTATATTCCCAATATCGTGGTGTACCTTTTAAAATTCTAGTTTGTTACTCCTCGTCTTAAAGGGGGTGATACAGCTATTTTAAATCAGTCTTACTGATTTAAAATAGCTGTAATCAGTTTTAAAAGCCTGTCTATATGTCCATTCTGTTCAATTGTGCACTTTAAATTTCCTTATCTGTGCATAAGGACAAGCCCCGCGTTAAAAATACGGATGCAGTACCTATGGGAGGCCACTAGATGTCAGGCCATCGGCTTTGTTGCTAAAGAGGTCGATGTGGCCGCTAGGTGGTAGCTCTGCACCAGGATTTCCTCCTCCTAGGTCGTCGAAACAACAAACCGAACTACGGAGCGAGCGGGGTGAGAGAACGTCCGAAACTGCCTCTGACCGCGACTTTTAAACTCTTTTTTTAACAGATTTGTAGCGGGATTGGGCGAGAGACTGGTTAAGAATAATAAAAGTTACGATTGTGCCCCGACTACATTTTACAACAAGGTAAGTTAGCTGTAAAATGGCGGAGAGCTATGTGGAACTTAGTTGATTTGTATTTTGCTAGCCAGGCTAGCTGTGGAGGAGCCCAGAGCGCGGATGTCTGCCTGAACCGAGTCGCTGCGCTAGCTCGCGGTACAGAGCTAATTTGGTCGCTAGCTGGCTAGCGGAGTTAATTTTCGGCACAACTGCTGAAATTACACAATTTGTAACATAAAAAAGCGCTCTATTGTTTTTATGTGCACATTTACCCGCAATTTATTTGTAAACAAAGTGTTTGGTGCTTATGCAATACGGTACTGGAACTCCCGAGGCAAGATGGAGGACGCAAGGACGTGATGTTTTTTTTAGGTAAGGCTAGCGCTAGCTGTTAACATGGCTAACTAGCGGTACTTGTTATCTGCTTGTTAAATGCAGTTTAACTATTAATATGTGCTTACTTTGGGACACATTTTGTCTGTAAGTGCTAAGTGGAAAAAACGGACTTTATTCTCACGTACACATGGTTGATTAGCGTCATTGTGTATTGGCTAATTTTTTTTTAGCTTAGGCTAGTACAGTAGAGCTTACGTTGTTTTGTTGTTATGATGTGGTCTTACAGACGTAGCGAACGAGGTTTTAGGTGGAAAATCTGTCTGAAATACTTCGTAAATGTTCGCCGCCTTGCTTGTTCGACAACAAGCAGCTAGTTTTTGCCGAGTCGTGCATGCTTAGTTCATCAGATCTCAACTAGCTGACGTCGAGGAAAAGACGCCGAGATCCTCGGTTCCTTAGCTGGTGGCGCTAGCACCAGCGGCGCACCGGTGTCAATTTTGACAGGAGCCGACGAGGAGCGCAGCTGCGTCGGCGTGGTTGGAGGGAATTGAGAGGGGGATTTTTTGAAATCGCTGTTAGCCTCCATTCACATGGACCTGGTTCAAGGCTTCGCCTCTCTCGACATGATACTCTGTTGCTTCTCTGTTACAACTTTATAAGCGGCGCAGCCCGATTTGGCGCCACTTTTTCAGTCTACACCCATAAAACCGTGTCGACTTGTCAGGTATGATCCCATCACGAGCGGGGAAACGCACATAATAGTAACACCTGAAGAAATACTGTTTTAAGATAAGTTGCTACCAAACGCATGTTTTCAATAGTTTGCCCTGAGCTTTTCTTTCCTTTTTTTTTTCTTTGCATGTTTACTCGTATTTTCTAAGGAACATATCTTGTCATAAGCGCCGCTTTGCGCATGCAGAACATCGAGATCTTCTAATTGATTTAATTCCAATCGTTTCATTAAATTGTTCAGATTCTGTTTACGTAATTTCTAAACCTAATGTAAGTTACACTGGACCTTCTCCCAGAGCGGCAAATTGCACGGGTGGAGTTTGTTTGCGTTTCCCAGGACAGAACATTTTGTCTCCCGTGGCGTTTTAATTCCAGCCCCTCATTGCAAAGGAAGCGTTTACATTTCTTTGCATTGTTGGGGGGGAAAAAAAAATCAAAACACCCAAAAAGTTCTGCCTACTTTTCAAGGTGATATGTATGGATGTCTACTTCACAACCGTGCAGCGCTTTCTCTGTGGCCTGTTGATGTTGAGCCTGCCCTTTGATTGGTTTACATATGTATGGGGCGGAATGGACAGCACCATATTTGGTCTTTGAGGATGAAACTCTCTGCTTGCCTGCGTGACGTTGTCCGTAAACCAAAGGAACCGAGGAAAGAGCAGCCAATAGGAGGACAGCAAGCATGACAGTAGAGTTTGTGTCCGCCCCCTGTTACCATGTGAAACTTTTTTTTTCTCTCTCCTCTAACAATTGGATTCTCTCTACAGAGACCGATTAATGTTATCACATTATAGTTTTCTATTTATTTGACGCTATTTATTTAAGTGTTTCTTAATATTGCTTATCTAGCTTTTTTCTTTTTACTATTTTCTAGGTCACATGCAACCTCCCCCGTCTCATTTTTTGAGAAAAATCTTAAGTCAGTTGTAAAGTTGACGTTAACCAGAAGATGTTACAGAAATGATAGCAGCACCAGAGATACCACCAGAGTTCGCCTACCCTCAGTAAGTAACTGCTTTTTGTTTGTCATATATACACACACAATTTGACTTGCGCTGATGTATGATGTTCACTAAATAAACATACACTACAGTTCCACTGTATAATAGCAACCATGCAGCCAAATGCAGTTTTAAAGCTACATTCGGTTATTGTCAGTGATGAATCGCAACTGATTTGGTTTTTAGAGCTAATGCACAGTATGCAACTTTAGAAACAATTTGATTGGGAGTTTTTAGTGGGTTTTGAAACTAACTTTTTAAAACCTTGCTATGTCTTTGTAGTGGTGACTAGTCCAAACCTACAGGCCATGTTGAAGTTGATATAAATGTTTAATCTGTTACTTTTTCTGCCTCTGCCAGGGACACAGATACCAGATTCTCCTCAGACACAGACTTCTCTGAGGATCCTGATGGAAGAAGTGGAACTACAGCTAAAGGAAAGGTACGGAAAGCTCAAATGAAGACATTTTTCAGTAGATATGAGCAAAAGTGTAGAGTTGTATTCGTAAACTTACCTCATTTTGGTGCTCTGTGCTTTCTGCAGGGTGGGAAGAAAGGGAAGAAGGCGGCAGGGGAGAAAGGCAAAGGTGGAAAGGGAGCGGGCCGCATAAATGGCCACCATCAGGAGAATGGCATGGAAAACATGATGCTGTTCGAGGTGGTGAAAGTGGGCAGGAGTGCAATGCAGGTAAAAAAAAAAATCTTATTTGATAGTAGAACAAAGATAGTTACTATTTTCTGGCTTTATTTTAATGTATTTAAATATATCTATTCCTCTTCATCCCCAGTCTGTTGTGGATGAGTGGATTGAGTCCTACAAACATGACAGAGATGTTGCACTGCTAGATCTCATCAATTTCTTCATCCAGTGCTCAGGATGTAAAGGTATGTTGGTTCAAAGTCATTAAATGCCAAATGAACGTTTCCTGAATTATTCCTCCCTTTGGCAGCGAAGTCAAATGTGCTCTAACTAGTCTTTATCTGCCAGGCGTGGTGTCTGGAGAAATGTTTCGCAATATGCAGAACTCTGAGATCATTCGACGAATGACAGAGGAATTTGATGAGGTAAAGCATCTCAGATATCATTACTATAGTTCCCCCCCCCCAAGACTAGCAGAAAACAGATTTTCCGTTGTAGTTTTTAAGTATGTTTGTTTTCCTGATCTCCCTTGTAGGACAGCGGCGACTATCCTCTCACCATAGCCGGGCCCCAGTGGAAGAAGTTCAAAACAAGCTTTTGTGAATTCATTTCCGTGCTAGTGCGTCAGTGTCAATACAGTATCATCTATGATGAGTACATGATGGACACGGTCATCTCCCTCCTCACTGGACTATCAGATTCCCAAGTCCGAGCCTTCAGACACACCTCAACGCTGGCAGGTAAGTTTAAAAAAATGCTTTCATTTCTGTTTTTTATTGCAAGTATGCTTGATTTTTGCTACAGTGAAATTAGTTTCTTCTAAAAACCAAAGTGATGAAACAGAAGCAGAGATGCACCAGTCAGGCTTTTTTCTGGTTGATGTTTAAAATAGTCTGGTCTCATGATTTTTGTTTCCTTTGTTTTAAAGACTGTTAATGCATGGGAAAAACAATGAGCTGCAGGTTCTTTGATGTGAAACACAGTTTGAAGTCCAGTTTCTGACTAAAAATAAAGCAAAATTTAGATCATCTCCATTAACGCATTAATTCGTATGTCCCCAAGCTGATTTCTGTTTTGTTATACCTTAAAAGTGCATCACAGTACTTGCTATTGGTTGATGTTTATTTAACATGTTTGTATTATTTTTTTATATTACTCGAAATGCCAACAAAGAGAAAATAAACAGTTTGACATTTCTGGTCATACTGAGAGAAATCTATTTGTGCACATAAAATTAAAACGTAGATTAAATGTATTGCTCGGTTTATGTTGACCTGATTATTGAAATGATTGAAACTGCAATACTTATACAGCCATTGGAAAAAAGAAAAGAAAACCAAAGCAACAAGTTCCCTACATTAAGCTTTTTTTTTTCTTTTGTAGGAACTGATTTATTTACATTTTGCACCAAAGTATAATAATCTTTACAATTTTGATTTCTTTTATTGAGTATAATATGAAAAACATAAAATTAACATTCAGAATATTTTCTTCTGCCACTTTTGGTCAACTCTTATTTGCATAAAGAATAGGGAAGACGTCTCACCTGGTGTGTGAAAGCAGATGTTGTAAACCAGGGATTTACTAATATTTAAAGCCGGGGCGTCTTAACATCCGTCACACAGACCGACGTGACTCTGCTGCAGCTGATTAAAATAACTTGACTCTTCTCATCATACCGTCAGGTTCTGTTGGAGCCTGCTAATGACCCATTCATTCGATTCAGACTTGCAGAACCAAAGAAATGTTTAAAGCATGCAGAACATTTTGGTGACCAACTGTTGGCACTACTGGTTTAACACAAAATAATGATGGACTTCACATTCTGAACTTGCTTTAGCATCTTTTCTTTTAGCTGTTCGCACAGTTTAGCAACAAAAGCAGTGGTTTCTATATTTAAATGTATAGATTTCCCAAAAGTCTACATACGACTGAACCTCACAAACAACATGGAAACACTGTTATAATACACTCAGCCTTAATGCTATCTGCTGACGTCCTCGCTCTCGTAGTCTGAGTAAACTACAGAATTGACTTGGACTAATTACAACTTCCTTTTTTTTCCTTACATCTCTGTTATGTCTAACTTAATTTTTAAACACCTAACTGACATTGAAAATGGCAAACTTTTTAAATCACTTCTTTAAACTTCCACACTGAAAAGTGTTGTCGGCACAACCTGGTGGAGCTTAGTGTACTGATTGGAAATAAAAGACGCCGTTCTTGAATGTCTGACCGACCCGAGCCAATCAAACTGAAAATTGGCCTGAGTCCAGTCACCAGTTTTTTTCTATGTCCATCTGTACGTTGTAAGTCCTTTCATATACACGAGGTGTTTCATGGTTCACAGTTGGCGTTGTACAGAAAGAGTTTTGGTGTTTCTGCATCGGTTCACACGCATCGCTTTGCATCAACTTTTGTCTCTTGTCATTTTTGTCGTTCCTGACAGCCATGAAGCTGATGACAGCCCTGGTGAATGTAGCTCTAAACCTGAGCATTAACATGGACAACACCCAGCGCCAGTATGAAGCAGAGAGGAATAAAATGGTTGCTAAAAGAGCAAACGACAGGCTGGAGCTTCTCCTTCAAAAGCGTAAAGAGGTGAGCACTGCGCAAATATAAGACCGTAATTTAATTAATAATAGTAGTAGTAGTAGTTGTTGGTGAAGAGGAACCAGCAGAATAGTAAAACAACAGAATAGTAAACAGTTTGTTTTAATGTTACACTTTGTTTCGTTTTGCATGTATTTTGTGCTTGGGTTTCCTCCATTTTAAGCATGGGAGACTTAACTTGCCCTGTCACGCTAAACGTCACTTGTTTATCGATTTCTTTGTAATACACCACTAATAGTGGTGGTAAAGATTGGTTAAGCTAGGTTTATAGCTGACACACTGACCTAGGTGTGGATTGCAGCCGGCCACCTTTCACTCAAAAGGTCGATTTGGAAGATGTTCGTCCAGAGCAGGTGTGCTAGTATGAAGGTTGTCTTTTCAGGAAATACTGCATCAACGTAAATGTAAACCATAAAAGCCTCTTCCCTTTCTCTGCTCCTGTATACTCAGCCTGAACCTCAAAGTGTGGCCTCACAGCCAGGTTTATAATTGAGATATTGAACTGGGCGCTCGGGCGCCAACGTACGTATCAAGTATAAAAACCTCACCACTGGATTTGCTCGCGCACGCTCAACGAGAACTTTCAAAAGCGCATCCATAAACCGGCTGAGTTATAGTCACGCTTTAGAGTTTTGCTTTGAGAACGTGAGACTGAAGTGAGCGCATATATCTTTGTGACCAAAGAATAATGAGTCATGTTCTGGCTCTGTGCCCTCTTTTGCTATTTGGTAAAGTTACAGGTGTTTTTTCATCTATAGTATTTCTCTCAAATACTGCATTCACTTGCATAAATAACCAATCATCACTAGAAAAGCAAAACATTACTCAACAGATCATTAGGATTTGGGAAAACACAAGACTTAATACAATAAATATTTATTGTATTGTCAATGCTACTTCATTACCTCGTCAAATTTCCTGTTAGCTTTTAATAATTTTACCACACAAACTTGGCGGATCGCTGGTGGACTTCCTTAGCTCCCCTACCACCAGGTTCAGCAAGTTTTCTGGGTGATTCCCTGTGTGATTGATTGAGTCACCCACCAGTGGGTCGGGGCATGAAATGCTAAACGATGCCGCATGCTAGCTGAGCTAATGCTACAAGCTAACGCTACAACACTGATGTTTAACAACAACTTTAGAAGGTCTGTAATACTGCGGTATCTGCCATAGTGAAGCAGTAAATCACTTGGAGGATACAAGCTAATGCTGTATGTGGACAAATTAGCTTCACCTCATGAAATGGTGCAAATTAACGTGACGACTAAATACTGAAGCAACATAACAAACCAGCCAGCCAATTACAGACAGGTCTTTTTCATCCAAAGTATTTCTTTCAAATACTGCATTCACTTGGATAAATAACAAATCATAGCTAGAAAAGCAAAACATTACCAAACATTACCGCTCCATTTAGTTGTAATGGCATGCTAATGTGGCTCCTACCCTGCTGGTCACGAAAGAAAATATTCAGCAACATTTCCAGAAAGACAAAAATGTGACATGTGATATATCAGCACCAACTTCCATATCGACCGATACTAGTGATTTTTTTAAATATATCATCTGATTAGAGAAAAAAAAAATACTTTTTTTGGGGGGGGGGTGGCGGTCGGCGGTCATGTAGTAGTTGTTTGATCATGTGACGTTGAAATGTAGTGCAGTGCTGCTATTGAAGGAGTGAATTTCCCTCGCTGTTAAGATGATGCCGTCCCTCGAAACTATATATACTCTTATAAGATGAATTCACTGTTATGTTTCGCAGTTGACATCATTCATGTTGAGTAGTTGTTGCAGCCCTAATGTGGAGCTGTAATTTGAGAGTAAGTGTGTGGGTGAATAATAAAGTGCGGTCGTGTACTACTCTTCTCCTAGCAATGTGTTAATACTAATGCAACATTTACTGGTTTCCCACTTACTGTGGAAACTATAGATCAGCTCGTGAATCATGAGTTGAGTTTCACCAGTTAAAGTTTTATCACATTTCTTCTGACATTTGGTGATGGACGTTTGCTGAAGACGTCTAAAAAGCAAAAATCCTTAGTGAGGTTCTCCCACCATCAACTCAGTCCCACTGCTAAAACCAAGATGTGTGGTTTTCCACAGCCAGATAGCCAGGCTGGAGGATCGTTTATGTTATTAATTTCCAGTTTGGAAACGTTTTTGGCCATGAACTAGGCAGATTAGGAACAAAACTAATTCAGGAGTTCAACGTTTTGATTGGTCGTCCATCTCCATCAGCAGCTCTTTAGTTGGTGCTGAAGTGCCTGTTTACCTCTGCAATCGGTTTAGAGGCGTGAGCAAAAAAAATGTTACTGTTCTGATCAACCAGGAAGTGGAGAGTGATCCTATTTATAAAAGCCTGTTGCTGACTGGATGAAGGTTTTTTTTGTTCCAGATCAAAACTGTAACTCAGTCGGTGGTAGATCTGCTCTGCAGGGTTACTTAGCGTGCGATTCCGGTTTATGCAACAGCATCCATACAACCAGGCATCCATCTGTTAGCTCAGTTTGTAGCAGTGCGACATTGCGAACCGTCACACTTGGTTTGTTTCAATCCCTCTAGTTACTGTCGTTTAGGATTCCCATTTGACTTGCTGTTATTTACATAAAAAAAATAAAACAAATTCTGTTTTATTTCAGCTCCAAGAAAATCAGGACGAAATCGAGAACATGATGAATGCAATTTTCAAAGGCGTGTTCGTTCATCGATATCGGTACGTCTCTGAATAAAACTTTTTGTCACAGAGAAGAGAAACTCAAAATCTAGACTGCCTCTTTTCTGAACGGACTCTCGTGCCCACAGAGACTCGATAGCAGAAATCAGGGCCATCTGCATAGAGGAGATCGGTGTGTGGATGAAACTGTACAGCGATGCCTTCCTCAACGACAGCTATCTGAAGTACGTGGGATGGACGATGCATGATAAGGTACGGTGCTCTTCAGACTCATCTTTGCTGCTGCTGTTGGTAAACTTGTAGACTGAAGGTTTAAATACGCATTTCACGTGTGTATTTAAAAAAAAAAAAAAAAAGTGTTTGAATATCCCGCGCTGTTTCTGACTTGGTTCCAGCAAGGGGAGGTACGTCTGAAGTGTCTGACAGCTCTGCAGGGCCTCTACCACAACAGAGAGCTCAATGCAAGACTGGAGCTCTTCACCAGCCGCTTTAAGGTCAGCACCACCTGCTGGACGACTTTAAAACTGCAGCTATGATTTTAGTTTAGTCACACATTGAGCTTATTACTTTGTTTTTATTGTGATGAATGACTTGTTAAACCAGATTCTTCTCTTTATTATTTTTTTGGTTTTTTAGGATCGGATCGTCTCCATGACCCTTGATAAGGAATATGATGTTGCAGTACAAGCGATTAAACTGCTCACACTAGTCTTAAAGTAAGTCTGTTTTAACACGTAGTGATGAGCAGGTGTGAAATAAATCATATTTTCTGTTATTTAAAACAGAAAAACAACAGTTATTCCTGCAGCTGTTTAAATGTTACCATTATTATTGCACTTTGATTTATTTTTTTATTTTGGTGTAAAGATTGAAGCAAGAAAAGAGAGTGAATACCGACAAAGATTATTAGTCTTTTCCAAATTATTATTGCTGAGAATATTTTTGTTTTCTTGCTCGTTATTAATAGTCACAGCAATCAGGCTTTGTTTTGATGTTTTTAATGAAGAGGGGGAAAAATCCGATTTTTCAGTGTTTAACCTGTCTGAGTAAAACGAGGAGAGTTTTGACTGATTCTGACATCTGACCAATTAATTGGTGCAGCTCTGGGCGATCCACTCAGATAGAAAGCTACTTTATAGCCTTAAAATGTCTTAAATTCAATCAAACAAATTCACACAGGTCCTAAATTTTGTCATAACAGGACTATACCACATTCTGCTTGTTTTTATTCATTTTGAAATTATGGATTGTTTGAGATGTTATTGCGTTCAGTGGCTCGAGTCGGCTTCCCTTGCTAGCCAGCCAGCTTGTTAACATTTTTGCGTCTATCGTGGGCAAGTGCAAATTTGTCAGTTGGCTGGACGAAATTTGCACATTTCCATGGTGACGCAGAACTTCGCCACAGAACATTCTGCGTCTGTGGTGCAAAATTTCATTAACAGTCTTAAAAAGTCTTGTGTTTAAGTAGAAACCATTGCACACATGGACAAAAACTCCTGTCATGCTGGCATGTTAGTAAAAGGACTTAAAGTTGTGGGAAAAGGTTGTGGAAAACCTGCCGCTTCGGATAGCTGTGAGCCGTTTGGTAAAGCTGCTCGTGTTCGTCTCTGCAGTAGTACGGATGAGGTCTTGACGCCCGAGGACTGCGAGAGCGTCTACCACCTGGTCTACTCGGCGCACAGGCCGGTTGCAGTCGCAGCTGGAGAATTCCTCTACAAGAAGTACGTCAGGACTTATTGAGCCGTGGCTTGGTTTTCTGTGTTTATCCAAAAACAGAGCAATGTTTCTCGCCGTTGCTAACGAAGCATTTTCCTCACAGATTGTTCAGTCAGCGAGAACCAGAGGAGGAGGGCGCCCCGAAAAGAAGAGGCCGGCAAAGCCCCAACGCTAACCTCATTAAGACCACTGTCTTTTTCTTCCTGGAGAGCGAGGTAGGCGTCTCGCTTCCTGTTCTCCGGCCGCAGCATGTTTGTCCGCTTCGTGCAGGCCTGACTCTCTCCGTCCTTTCAGCTCCATGAGCACGCGGCTTACCTGGTGGACTCCCTCTGGGAATGTGGTGCAGAGCTACTGAAAGACTGGGAGTGTATGATCAGCTTACTGCTGGACGACCCCATGCCAGGAGAGGAAGGTACGCCTCCTTTTGCTTCACAACTTCCCGTACTAAAAGCATTTATAAAGCAAAAATGTCGTCTAAATGAGGCTGACTGTGTGTGTGTGTGTGCGCAGCTCTTACAGATAGACAAGAAACAGCTTTGATTGAAATCATGCTGTGCACTGTGCGTCAGGCTGCTGAATGCCATCCACCTGTTGGAAGAGGAACAGGCAAGAGGGTAGGAGGGATGCTTTCTGTCATATCCTGAGAAGAACAGATTATGATTCCTGTATTTCCTAGACATGAATACACATGTGGGAAAATAATAGCGTGTGGACTATTTTTTTTTTTTCTGGACTTTCTTTTCTTTTTTTCGTAAGCTCTAAAACTTCCTTCATTTTTTTGGACTATTCTTCCTTTTTTACCTCCTTTTTTCTTCCTTTTTCTCCCTTGATCTTTCTTTTTACTTCCTCCTTTCCCTTTTTACTCTTTCTTTCCTTCCTTCTCTTTTTACTTCACTTTTTGTTTCCATTATTCCTTTGGCTTCCTACCTTCCTCTTTCCTTTTTTTAAAACTTCCTTCTCTTTTTTCATTTTTACCTTTTATTTGTTTTGCCTTCCTTCCACTTCCCCTTGCTTTCTTTCCTTCCTTCCCCTTTTCTTCATTTTTGCCCTCTTTCCTTCCCTTTTTGCTTTCCTTCAGTTTTTATTTTCCCTTGCTTTCCTTCCTTCCTTCCCCTTTTCTTCATTTTGCTTTCTTTCCTTCTCTCTATTTTCTGTCTTCTTTTCTTTTTCGTTCATATTTTTGTAAAGGTCCAGGAATGCTGCTAATCTGAGTCTAGGAAAGTGGCATATGGACATAAAGAGTGGATCTTTGTACACTTAAAACACTTCACGCTTGCCGCCATCTTTAGTTGCTTTGACTCTCCATCCAGGAGTGTTTACAGCTGTATAAAAGCAAACCAGTGTCGTGAACAGTCTTCTAACTGGTTTCCAATTCCTGATCAGGTAATGACGGCGAAAGAGAAGAAAACCCAGCTGGACGATCGGACACGAATAACGGAGCTGTTCGCCGTGGCTTTGCCGCCTCTACTGGCCAAGGTAACGCCGCATGCATCCAACTTTTGTTTCTGTCAAGAACAATTCCGACAAACATTGTTGCAAAAAAAAATATCCTGGAATGTGTCTCTCCCCCCCTCGCAGTACGCTGTTGACGCAGAGAAGGTGACTAACTTGTTACAGCTGCCTCAGTACTTTGACCTGGAGATTTACACCACAGGACGTCTGGAGAAGGTAAGACGGGTTACAGAGCAGAATTATTTAGACTTTCTGGCTCGTGTGACTTTAACAAAATGATGTCACAACATCGGCGTCATCAGTTGTACAAGTTTAATGTGTTCATTTATGCACAAACGATGAGATGATTAATCAGTGAGAACCAGGATGCTCATTTTTTTAATGTTATGTATAAAAAATATGTGGAAAACACTAAATGATTTAAAAAATGTCAACAATATCCAACTCTCTATTTTTTTAAATTTAAGTGTGTTTGTAACTGTGTAATGTCTAATGTGGCAGCCAGTGTTTACAAAAACGACCCCATTTTATTCATCCCCGTTGTGGTTTTATTAGTAATCTTTATCATGAGCTTCAAAACAAAAACTCGAGACACAATATTTTATTAATGTTTTACATCGCTCCACTTTACTGCATATTAAAATTCAACAGCAGCAAGTGTGTGGGAATCTCTCTCAGCTCTTCCTGCTGAATTGTTTCTCATCAGATTTTCCCCGTAAAGGTCAAATTTAACCGTATTAGCCTGGAAGGGGTGAAAACGGACCAACCTGTTTATCGAAGCGTTTGTATCTTTTTATTACTCCAAGACAAACGCCCTGGCCGGCTCCGCTTTACATGTATCGATCCCTTCCTTTTTAATAAAACCCCGGCCTCCTTCGGGGCGGGTTTGTTTTCCAGGATAAACGATCAGGCCGATGGGTTTGGGACACTGAAAACACGCAGGCCTTGTGTTATCTCACCGATCCAATAATCCTGCTTTGTACCACCGGGCCCGAGGCGAATTGTTCCAGCTTCCCTCTTGTTATTGTTACTAATAGATTCTTCCTCCAGAAAATGTGGTTAGCGTCAGCGATTGATCTGTTTACCGCTCTCCGCAGCACCTGGAGGCCCTGCTGCGTCAGATCAAGGAAATAGTGGAGAAGCACACAGACACTGAAGTTTTGGAGTCGTGCTCCAAGACGTACCACGCCCTCTGCAACGAGGAGTTCACAATCTTCAACAGGGTAGACATCGCTCGCTCACAGCTCCTGGACGAGCTGGTGGACAAGTTCAGCCGGCTACTGGAGGACTTTCTACAAGAGGTGGGAGCCGCGTCCACCCGGAGGCGGTTTGGATCAGAATCCAGAGCTTTGGAGTCAAACTTTCATTTTCACTTTGCACCACATCCAGATCAGGAATGTTCTCAAACACATGGATTAAAAACCCTTTAACAAACTGCTTTTCACATTTATCAGTTCCTCTAGAATTTTGAAATATAAATATTTACAGGATTTTTGTGCTTATACATGTTGGTAAATGTGACTCTTTGTTACTCGCTGTATCAATGGCGGATGATAAGTTGACATCAAGTAAAACAGAGCGGCATTGTAGAAGTAATACTGCCACCTGCAGGTTGGAGTTGGTAGTCACTTTAACCCAATGCTTTTGATCATTTTTGCAGAAAAGTTGCAATAATCTCACAATGATGCTTTTGTGCGAGGAAGTGCGGAAATGTGTTCACTCTGTGCAAATTTCTGCAATTATGGATTGACGTAATTCAGCAGAATATAGTTAAAAATGGCTTTGATTTGATTAAGAAACTAATATTTTAGCAAACAATTATCTGATTTTGCATCCCTCTTGAGGTAGAAGCTGTGGTAGCCCAGATTTGGTCCCCAGGCCTCGAGTTTGACACACGGTTTATAGGTTTCTTTTAATATTATTTATTTTCTCTCCCTCTGCATAGTTGATTTCTAACAATAAATCTCTCTCCAGGGTGAAGATGCGGATGAAGATGATGCTTATCAGGTTTTGTCAACTCTAAAGAGGATCACCGCGTTTCACAAGTACGAACCCATCACGGCATCGCCGTACCGATGCGCCTTTCCTCCCTCTTAGAGCATCGTTAACATGCGGTGGTGTTTTTATTTGTCGCAGTGCACACGACCTGTCAGGGTGGGACCTCTTCACAAGCAACTTCAAGCTGCTCAACACGGGTATAGAGAATGGAGACATGCCTGAGCAGGTAATGAAACGTCCACAGTCAAAAGTATTCACACTCCACTACGTTTTTCTGTTTTATCGAGCTGTAATGCGTTTTTATGTGATGGTCCAACACAAAGCAGCGCAAAATTGTGAAATGGGTTTTCAGAAGTAAAGCTACTAAGTTGCAGCTAACCCAGGCAAGAAGGCAGATAAAACCAAAACACTTGAGGGCTGAAATATGACTCAAATCTCACGACAAAACATTTATCAATATATTGATAATGGAATAATAATGCAAGTTTTCCCCCTCGAAGTCTAACAAATTTTAACTTTGTAAAAACTCTCAACACCGGAAGACATTTAAAATGTCCAAAATAAAATGACTGAAAATGATAAATAAAAAAGAAACAAAGACACACAAACGAAACCATAAATGAAAATGGATTGTAAACAAAGTCTCCCCGTAAAATTATTAATCATCAGAATGGAAATGATCAACTCGTTTTAATTCGTCAAGCGATTAATTGCGACAGACTTGGTGGTGGAGGTTCGGTTTTTAGGAGGACAAGGATCCTAATCACAGAGTCGGACCTAAAGCTAACTCATGTTTTCAAGTGGCACAGTCAAAGTCCGGGTATAAATCCAACTGAGCATGTGTGGTATAGGCCTTGAAAACTAAGGCTCCAGGATGCTCTTTATCTGATCTGACTTCACTTGAACTCTTTGAAAAAAGATGAGTCTGTAGATCCTCAAAGACGATCATTCTGCTGACGTTTGTGCTCATGTAGCAAAATGTGAAAAGATTTAAGAGGTTTTAATACTTTTACAAGGTGCTATGGAGTCTAAATGCAATATAATTGATCATCTTTGTCTTTTATTGCCTTTGTTTTTGTCTGAGCAGATAGTCATCCATTCGCTGCAGTGTACCCACTACGTCATTCTGTGGCAGCTGGCTAAGTTGTCCGAGGGCAGTTCAAGAAAGGTGAGGACTTTCAGTCTTTGTTTTGAAGTTAAATTGAGGAGAAAAACGTGCGTGGAAGTTGAAGATCTTAAATAAAATGGGGTTTATTTTGCTGTCAGGACGACATGGTCAACCTGAGGAAGCAGATGAGGGCTTTCTGCATGATGTGCCAGCGCTACCTCACCAACGTCAACACGGCCGTCAAAGAGCAGGTGGGAGGAAAACCTGCGACATAAACTCCGCTCGATTTGTAGATGTTCTTGCGCGTAACATTTTCTCATCCTGCTCCCAACAGGCGTTCACCATCCTGTGTGACCTTCTGCTCATCTTCAGCCATCAGATGGTCTCGGGAGGCCGGGAACACCTGGAGCCTTTGGTTTATTCGCCAGAGGACTCCTTACAGTCGGAGCTGCTGTCTTTCATCCTGAACCACGTCTTCATCGACCAGGACGACGACACCAACAGCACAGGTACGAATTAAGATCCGAGTTCCTAAGATCGCCTGCAGCTGCTGCGGTGGACGCCTCATTTTTGATCTTCTGGTGTTTTCTGGTGTTTTTTTTTTTGTGTGTTTTTTTTTTAGATGGCCAGCAGGACGACGAGGCGGTAAAGATCGAAGCTCTGCACAAGAGGAGGAACCTCCTGGCTGCCTATTGTAAGCTCATCATCTACTGCGTGGTAGAAATGAGGACTGGAGCGGACATCTTCAAGCAGTACATGAGAGTGAGTTTTACTTTGTCCTTCATCGTAATAGTAACGATAATAATGGGAATCTGCAGGAACAAAAGCTGAATCAGTGGCGTTCTGTTTTCTGTTTCTCAGTATTACAACGATTATGGTGACATCATCAAGGAGACCATGAGTAAGACTCGACAAATCGACAAGATCCAGTGTGCCAAGACGTTGATTCTGAGTCTGCAGCAGGTTGGTGGACACGCTCGGTTCGAAACGTTGATTCCGCTTTTCTAATTTTCAATGTTTGATCTAATGCTCGTACCTTTTCAACGTTTGTTCTGGTTGCAGCTGTTTAACGAAATGCTGTCTGAACTGGGTCACGGGTTCGACCGCTCCTCCTCCGCGTTCTGCGGAATCAAAGAGTTGGCGCGTCGGTTCTCCCTGACCTTCGGCCTCGACCAAGTGAAAACCCGAGACGCCATCGCCATGCTCCACAAGTAAGGCTTCGTTCTGTCCTTGCTGCTTCGCTCTATTGTTGTAGCCTTCTTGATTCTGTATTTAAAAGTTCAACAATTGGCGTCTTCTGCTGCGTTATCTTTTGCCAATGCAAGTTTTCTTTTTTCTTTTTGTGAGTTTTAATACTTTAGTTCAGTGTTTCCCAACATGCTCTGCATGGTTTAGATGTTGCTCTGCTTCAGGCACACATGATTTCAGTTGATTGCTGACTAACAGGCTGTTGCTGAACTGCAATCATCTGAATCAGGCATCTTAAATCAGGGAAACGTCTAAAACATGCAGGGCAGCGCGCCTTGAGGACCAGGGTTGGGAAACGCCACACTAGTTCACGATTAGTTAACAATTAATCTATAACTAACAACTTAGTTGTTAATTTTTCAGTAATTAATTGCAATTGCTGCATTAGTTGACAATAATTCCTCATTATAACGGCAAGAAACATTACGTTTAATGGAGATGTCTGTGACGGATGAATAAATAAAAAACGTTCAGATCATCATGGAAGTGTCCACGCATTTTCACTATTATAGGTTTTTTTATGGGACAAATATTCTTGGTGTTTTAAGTTAACTCTAAAGCATCTTTTTTTTTTCTTTTTTTTTTTTTTACTATAAAACAATTTTAGTTTTGCGCATAGTGTTTTGCAAAACCAATGTTTTGTTGAACCACATTAGACTATTATAGATGTGACACAGAAAAACGGTAAATGATGAATTCTAGCTATTGATTTGTTTGTTTTTTGTTTTTTTGTTTTTGTTTTCAGTCACACCATAAATACGTACCTTTTATGTAAAAAAAAAAAAAGGTTTAAATTGAATTGAGAAAAATACAACGGAATTTGGAAAACAATGAAAGAAATTTCATTGCATCCATCAGTTTGTCTCACCTTCCATCCGTCTCTCTGGTTTTTAGATATTCAACATTTGAATCTGTAGAAATATCTATTATGGATTCATAGTTAACTTGGAAAGGGGGAAAAAAAGAAAACCTGAGCCTCAAACAGTTTGACATTTTGACTTGAAACACATATTAATCTCGTATCGTGCGATGGTGTGTGGTTTGGTTAGCGGTGTGCTCGGAATCAGAAAAGGGTTTCCTGCACCTTGTCTTTTGCTGTGGCTAATAAGCTCCTCGGTGTAACACTCAGACCAACACTCAAAGGGAATCCCAGCGAGTAGTAGAATGCAGTGCAGTACATAACAAAATTCATTTTACAATGTAATGGGACAGCTGAGCCCTATAAAGTGGAATCACGGTAATCCAAACCAAAGTGATAAATGCCCAGACCTCTTCAATAAATATAAAATTACAGGGAGTTGGAGTTTGTAAACTAAGAGTATAAAAAGGAGATTATTCTTTTGCAGGAATGCTCGGCTTAAAATGCTTTGGTTTTAAGCGGCTTGTAAACGTGTCTAAAATATGAGCGGTTCTGAGCACCGCTAGCTGGGAATCCATGTCTGGTTTATTAAGCTCCCTATAAAGTGCTGGAGACGTTTGTCGTGTAAACCGAGGCCGACTTTTCAAAAACAGTCTGGTCTTTATAGAGAAGGATGAACTGTGTGTTTTATTTATTCCAACAGAATTTATCGTAGCAGGTTCGCATTAAAAGAACCAGACCTTTTTATTTTGTAATAAATTGTTCTATGGATTATTCTTACAATTAGTTCATGAATCAGAACAATTGTTTTGGCTCATTCTGCAGCTTTATTTTATTTGAGACTTCTTTTTTTTTTTTTTTTTTAAACAAAATTTTAGAATGCATTAAAATAAGCAAATAATTCAAATACTTTTTTGAATAAAAAAAAAAAAATTATTGTCAACAATGCAATAGCATTTCTTTCTTATATACGCAAAGGATGCATCTGCAGCTAAAGAAATTTAGTCAACTGTTTATTTGATTAAAAATTAAACAGCAAAAGGTTCCTAAAGGGGTTTTTATTTTTTTAAAAACTAAAACTATGCCATTTAAGGAAGTCTGGGTAGATCATATTTACAGAAAGTTATTTTAAATTTTTTTTTTTGCACAGTTTCAGCGTAATCACTGTTATGGGTGATGTTCCTTCAGCAAATTGCCATTTTTAGAGTCTGTGTATTCCAGTTAATGATTAATCAATTACTAAATTAGTTGGCAATTATTTCAACAATCGATTAATCACGATTAATTGTTTCAGCCCAACTTAATTACTTCTCTGAGGGTGATTGTTCTTTCGGCAAATTGGCCATTTTTCGTCTGTTTACGCCAGTTAATCATCAATTGACTACTGAATTAGTTGACCAGCATTTCAGTAGTCGAGTAATCACTTTTAATTTGAGTTATTTTTATGCAATTTCTAGATGTTTATAAAATGTTAGCCGTGAGTATCTTCACTTAAGTGAAAAGCAGTGTCCTTAGTGATACTGCTTTTGGTTTTTTTTATGACATATTTCTTCCTCACAGCGTCGTATTTTTCTCTCTGCCTGCGTTTGTTTTTCCAGGGACGGTATAGAGTTTGCGTTCAAGGAGCCCAGTCCTCAGGGAGAGGGAGGCCCTCCCCTCAACTTGGCCTTCTTGGACATCCTCAGCGAGTTCTCCTCCAAGCTGATGAGACAAGACAAGAGGACTGTGTAAGAGCTCTCTGCTTGTTTTCCCGCTGAACGTCTGTGTGCTGCTGCTGCGTTCCAGATCTGGAGCTCCAGATACGGAGCGCAGCAGGTGTCTTTGACAAACGGAGCAACTGGCGTTCTGCTGCCCCAGTTGGTGGAATCTGCACCTGGTCTTGTGTGTCAAGTTGGTCGCTCTCGAAGCGTCTGACATGCCTTTCCTGTTTTTTTTTGTGTTTTTTTTTTCTCCCTGGTCAGCCACATGTACCTGGAGCGCTTCATGACGTTCCAGATGGCTCTGCAGCGAGAGGACTGCTGGCTTCCGCTGATCTCCTACAGGAACTCGCTGCAGGCGGGCGGCGACGACGACACCATGTCGGTGATGAGCGGCTACTCCAGCCGGGGTTCCTCGGTCCGCTCCAAGAAGGTGAAGCCTCCGGCGGCGACGGCCGGAACGTCGGCGGCAAAGAGGAAGCTGCCGGAAGGTTTGAGAACGCCACCTTTTATCGATTGGCGTTCGCCGACCTCTAAATGTTGATGGGGGAATTGAGCATGTGGCGGTTTTCTCGTTCCAGAGGAGAGCAGCAGCGGCGACGTCTGGCAGCAGAGCATTCAGACCCCCGTCATGTTGCCTTCCCCTCATCTCACCTCCACTGCCATGCGGGACCCCAAGAGGGGGCGGGACGACAGCTACATGGGGGTCTACGCACTCCCCCACGAGCAGCAGCCGCCGCCACACCCTCTCCCGCACCAACAGCACCATCCGCAGACGCCTCAGCACCACCAGACTCCCATGGATTACAAGTACACATGCCTCACTTCCTCCACCTCCTGCTGTTGGTTTGCTTTCAGTTTCACGCGTCGCCCTGCGATCGCTGACCACATGGGAGGAGTCACTCCGAGTTTGGAAAATATAAACCGTTACACAAAGCATCTATGAGGGTGGAAAAGTATGGATGTGATGCGTTTCCTGGTCTGGATAGGGATGGGGGAAAAGGAAAATTCTTCTTTGTCTCCTTTCTCTCTTTCTCTCCCTGTCTCCTTTTTTCTTGTCTCCTTTCCTTCTTTCTGCTCTTTCTTCTTTCCTTCCTTCGTTGTAGCTTTCTTTCTTCCTTGTCTTTTCCTTCCTAGTCTCCTTCTTCCTTTCTTTCTTTCTCTTTTGTCTTAGTCCTTTCTTGTTCCTTTACTTGTTTCCACTTTTCCTCCTCTCTTCCTTGTATCCTCCTTTCCATCCTTGCTTTATGTTTTTTGCCTTCCTTCCTTCCTGCCATCCTTGTTTTATTCCTTCCATTCATTCTTTTCTTTCTTTCTTTCCGTCTTTCCTTCTTTCTTTGTTTTTTTGTTTGTTTCTTTCTTTCTTTTACCTCCTGGCCATTTTCAGGCTCCATGTTTAAAACCTGCTCACTGTGGAAAAGTCTCATGAATTTGACAATTGCTAATCTGAATCTAGGAAAGATCGAAAAAAGTCAAATAAAAACAGACCCCCGACTATAGTGGGACAGAACTCGACGTAGGATCAGACTTTCTCAGACACTTTTAACAAATCTATAATCCTGAGTCACTTGGGTGCTTTTCATCGAATCAGAGGAAACTAAAAATCCCCCTGGGTGTGGGAAAATGAATAAAGCTGTCATAGATAATGCAATCTTTCTAAATAAAGTGAAGAAAATTAGTCCACGTAAATCTATTATTAGATCCCTGATCCACGCCTTCTTTCAGCCGACTTTGGGTATTTAGTTATTTTACTCGTGTAGTTCTGTTCCCTCTAAAATCACAGTTAAAGGTTATTCCTGCAGGCACACTGTCAGAAGTTTCCATGGCGTGACGCTGTCTAAACGGTTGATAACGGTCTGTAGTATAAAAGGCTCACGCAGAGGTCGGGGTGGGTGGGGGAGGTACGGGGGTGAGTAGTCTGATCTGTGCTGTCGTTTCCAGTTCAAATAAAAGACTCGGTCCCAAACGTTCATCCTCAAACATCACCTTTCAGCAGCGGTTTGTTTGTGCTCACCAAAAAAATAAATAAAAAAATTCACCATATCCACAGTGCAGAAACCCAACCCCTTCAGTACTGCAAGTTTTCCTTATTAATTCACCCCAGGCTTGCGTCCAGGGCAGCGATTCAGTTCGGTGGTTCGCTCGCTGGCCGAGCGGACGGAGCCAGGATGCATTAGGACGCCGCTCAGAGTCATTCCCCGTCCGCACGCCTTTTAATTCGGAGGCCAAACCCGGTCGCAAAAAAAAATAAAAAATGTTTGCACTCCGCTGCCTGCCAAGCGGCCGGTCCCCGCTCTGCTTATTTATTCGTCTCAAACGTCTCGCGGGCGCCCGGCCAGCGGGAAATTGAAGCCGCGTCTGACACACATACTGCCATCTCCAGTTAAAACGCTGGAGGTAGGAGGAACTCATCCGCCCTTGTGCCTCCAGTTCCCAGGTGACGTGGATGCTGGCCCAGAGGCAGCAGGAAGAGGCGCGTCAGCAGCAAGAGAGAGCCATGAACTACGCAAAGCTCAGGACCAATCTGCAGCACGCCATGTAAGACCCCCGAAGGCCAACTGCCAGGCGGAAAGGCACAGATCGCCGCTGTGGTTTGCTAACCATATGACTTTTTTTTGTTCTTTTTTGTCCAGCAGTCGGCGCGGCACCGGGCTCATGGAGGAGGACGAAGAGCCCATCGTAGAGGACGTGATGATGTCATCGGAGGGGCGGATGGACGACCTCAACGAAGGCATGGACTTTGACACCATGGACATCGATCTGGTAAGACACAAGGAAAGATTAGAAATAAACTGAACTTGAGAAATTTATTTACACAACTTTTTTTTTTTCCACGTTGCTGCTTGCTAAGTAGCATTTTTTTTTTCATTCCCTTCAGCAAGTGACCCAAATCTGTATTGGACTGTTATTCAAAGAAATTCCATGAGAAAATATCTGACTTTTAGCCTGATTGGTGATCCATGAATGCACCACACTAACTAGAAGAGCTTCCTGAAGGAAGAAGACTGAAAGACTGAAGACCGTTTTCAGTATTGGTGAGATACAGGAAGAGGAGACAAACTTTAAAAAGTTTAAATGGGGTTTCTGTTCAGAATTGCCACCAGTTTCCCCCGTTGTGCAAGAGAACGAGACTTTCAGCAGATAACAGGAAGGTTAAAGGCGAGTACAGCAAAGCTGTGCTGTCTTTGGACCATGACTGGAGGATATGGCTTAAAAGTCAGATTTTTAATTTTTATTCATACTAGATGTGATTTAGATGTTTTCTTTTTTTTGTTTCTTTTGTAAAAAAAAAAAAATTACAAATGAGAGAACATAGCTTCAAAAAGGAGCCTATATTTCAACTGTCCCTCCTGTGAGTTATAGAAGAGTATTAAAGCCAGACCACAATATTTTTTTTCTAATTGTGAGAAAAAGTTGTTTTCAAGAGAAAAAGAAAGTTAATTTGATTAAACTTTTTGGCACTTAATTCTTCTAACATTGCAACTTTATTCTCATGTTACTATGGCTGTAACATTATGACTTTATTTTTGTTAAAAAAAAAAAAAGAAAAAGAAGAAAAATCTTAGCCCAATTTGTATCTTGTCACAGACGTGATCTGCTTTCAAAGTCCATATAATTAGAAGCTCTGAAAATCGTTTGTCAAACAAGATGGCCGCCCTGGGTGTTCTGACATAACTCTGAACTGTGGAAACCCAAGGAGTTTGTGTTGCTGGGGGGACCCCCCTCCCCCACCCCCCAGATTTTCCTAAAATTAAATCTCCATAAACCAGAAATTAATCACTAAAATCGATTTATCGCTCGGCTCTAATTTGAGGTGTCTAGTCTGCAAAAATGTTTGGCAGGAAGGCTTTAGAAAACATTTTTATATCCTCCTGCACTATATTTCTTAAGGACAAATGAGGTGAAAGCAGCACAGAGCTCAAAAGTGAGCTATAAAAGTCTGACTACTGCAGCTCCAATCATAAACGTTGAGGAAAACACCTCAACGTTGCTCCGTCGGAGCCGGTACCTGAGTGGACCGACGCCAAACTCACCTGAACACAGATGTAGTTCATCTATGAAAAGAAGCTCAAATTCTTAAAAGCAAGAGCTTTTAATTAATCATCCACTTTTTCTTGGTTGGTCTATTGTGAAACTTTAAAAGTAAAAAAAAAAAGCATCAAATATTTCGGAATATTTCTGGAGATTAAGCCATTTAGCACCAAGCTGCTGTCAGATTTTTCAATTTATTATTTCTTTTCTCTTTGCTGATATTGAACTTCAAACCTCAGTAGGGCTGTTGTAAACAAATATTTTAGTAATCGAGTAATCTATCGATTATTCTTACGATTAATCGAGTAATCGGATAAAAAAAAATTATAAAATGAAATATTGGTAAGTCTGGCATAATACCGGTGTTACTATCAGATATCAATATCAGTCCAATTTTTCATATTTGAGCATCCCTAACAGTTGCTTTTTTGTAGTTTAGAAAACTAACCTGTAACAATAATAGCTCACTTTCTAAGTTAACCAGAAGAAAAGTTATAGAAAAATCTGAAATTATATTGAATTTAATAACAAAGAGGCAGGCTCACAAATATGCTTATAAAAATGTCTACAATCCAGCTTTTAGTTTATGTATTCATCTTCAGTGAGTTTAATAGATTAATTAAACTCACCTTGCCACCTAACCTGTCACGCTTTGGGTTTGAAAATACGGGAAATGTCGCCTGGAGTGGGAGGAGAGGGCGAATGAACGAACGTAAGATGGGGTGGAGGGGAGGAAATAGACCAGCGGACTGACGAACCGTTAGACCGGGGGACGAACACGGGGGAAGCAATACGGGATATTTACGACACCTTCACTGGTCACACTCAGAAACTCATCTACCAGCCATGTACGATGCGCTCCGCCACCCGTTTCTTCAGACCGGGATATGAAATTTATTGTGCGGTTCGTCGGTAAAGCTACATTTACACGGTAAGCATCAGCTACTCAGCCGCCCGCCCTGTTCAGTCTATCCGCTCACCTCAGCGCTCTTCCCGCCGTTCGCTTTCAACCAGCAGCCCCGGAGGAGAAATGCTGCCGTACTCCAGGCATTCCCCAGTCATTTTAAGGATGCTTATTGGTTCCCCAAAAACGATAAAAAGTCGGGCATTATCATCAATCAATAAAATTCCCACGGGCCAATCTTGAAGATTGGACTTTATGCCGCTGAGACTTAGCTTTGTCAACAACTCAGAGGCGGAAGTGAGAGCTCCGCGCAACGCAAATGAAGTCCCGGCCGGAACACGGTGCGCTAACTAATAAAACATAAATTAACGAAGCTTCGAGGCAGGTAAATTTTCCTCGAGGAATTTTAGTAATCGAGGTACTCGAATCATTCGAGGAATCGTTTCAGCCCTAAACCTCAGCCACAAATGGCTTCTTGTACTTTTGTTGTTGTTACTGCCACCTACTGGCACATCAGAGATCCTCGGAAACGGTGGGGGGGGGAAAAATTGCATGAAAATATTCCTAGCGTGTTAAAAACTGACACCATTTGTCCTTCCTTCATTTCCATCAGCTCCTCTGGTGGGAATGTTTTTGTTCGGTGTGCCCACTGCAACGTTTTCCAACAGAAACCCCTTCAAGAAGCGGCTGAGTTGTAGAGAAGCACTGATTTATGTTGTGTGCTGGCAGTAGCAGCTGTTGGTGCAACATTAAGATTGATAGCAGAACCACAGAGAGCATGTAGATTTACTTTAAAACCCACATCTAAGTTTCACCCTGCATAAATATTTCTTTTTGCTGGGAAGAGTTGCATCAAGCGTTGAGTGCATTCCAGCTGCAAATATTGTCTAAATTGATTCTGAAACATTTTTTCCTCATGAGTAAGGAGGTTTGACGCAGAGCTCGCCTTGATTCCCCACCACCTTTCTCTAAAACTCGACGTTTCTCCTTTTTCAGCCGCCGTCTAAGAACCGCCGTGAGAGGTCTGAGCTCAAGCCGGACTACTTTGACCCCGCTTCCATCATGGATGAATCGGTAAACTTTTAAGAGTTTTTTTTTTTTGTTTTGTTTTGTTTTGTTTCCCCCCCTCCCATCCTCTCCAGACTGTTTTATCGCTTGGCAAACAAATCCCAGTATTTTCATTATGCGAAGCTGAAATTAGTGGCTTGTAAACGAGAAGTTTGATTGGACAACGTTCAGCGGAGTAGAGTCGTTTTTTTTGGCCACACTCCCGGCGCTGAGCGATGTCTTGTGAAACCTTCGGAAAGGTTCATTTGACCAGCTGGTGGCCAAGTGCAACATTATTGGGCCCTCTCTGTGCTGCGATTAATGCTAGTGTAAACAACCTACAGACTGCAAGACCGGCCCCTGAAATTCTCCTTTCAGCTGGCAGAAAGGGAACATGGGGACTTGATGTAGAGTTTTTTGTTTGTTTGTGTCATCTAAAACTGGGGCTTTAAAATCAAATCAGCAAACGGGTTCACTTTGCTTCAGTTTTTCCGTCTGTTGTGGCTGCCAAAAGTAAAGGAGGAGGTTATATTTTATTTTTTTAAGCACAAATTGAATGTAATCAGTTTAGAGGGGCACAAAGGAGAAAGAAACAAACGGTAACTACGACAAACTTTTTGCCGGTTGCAATCATGAAAACATTGTGGTGTCGTTCCTCTAAAGTCATTACTTCTTTTTCTTGTGTAGTTTTGGGTTTTCAAAAACAAACAGTGGGAGCTGGCTTTAACCCTAGAAGAACTCCGACAACTTCTACCAGTCTGATCAGAGTCAGAAAATCACATTTAACCGTGTATCTGCAACTTGTTTTTTGCTTATTTGTGGCAGAGCTGCTGAGTACGTAGTGCCTCGCAAAAGTTTGTTTCATGCTACAAACTTCATTTTGTTTTCTCATGGTTTTATGTGACTTGCAAACATAAAGTAGAGCATCGTATAGAAACACAAGGATGCCTGGTTTTCAAAATTTATTTACCAACATTTGATGCTTTGATATTTAGGCCCCTTTTACTCTGATGGCTCAAAATAAAAATCAAACAAGTGGAGTTTCGGAAGCGACCAAAATAGACTTTTGTGACAGAAGGGCTCTTTGGAATTGATGGGAAGAAGATAAATCCAGGGCCTGGATGGAGGCAGAGGTTGCACAGTTTAATTTTTAAATAGTTTTTATTTCTCTCTTACTCGTGCTATAATTTTTGTCATACCTCTTAAGTTTATGTCAGGTTTTGTGCATCTTTAAAAAACCTGACTGTGTCCTACATTTTTTTTTAAAAGTTTGATAAAATGGCCTAGTTAAAGTTCAGGCTGCAATCAAATTGAGAATCCACGGCATGGTTTTTAAATTAAAAAAAACTTTCAGCTGAATGTTCTCCAATGAAGAACAACCCTGAGAATCATCTTCAGACCACAGTTTTCAGTCAGAGGCTTCTTCAGAGTCGCTGTAAGACAGACTGCTACAGGAAAGAGTGCCTGCCTACAGTTTTCAGCATCTACAACAATTTGAAGAAAAGTTGCAACATTTGATATGTTTTTTTTGTTTTGTTTTGTTTTTTTTGTTTTCTTTTTGTTTGTTTTTTTTTTTAATTAATTTGATCTATTTTGGAAAGAAAAATGGAACATTAGTTTCCTCTTCCTTCTAATTATCTACTTTGAGTTGGTATGTCACATAAATCACAATCACATTTGTGGTTGCAACAATATAGTTACAAAAAAAACAAAACAAAGAAAACTTGCATCTGGAAAGAAGTAACCCATGTGTGTGTGTTTTTTCTCCTAGGTCCTCGGGGTGTCCATGTTTTAAGCTAAACTCCAGAGGATTCTGACGCTGGGATTGCAGAAGAGACGCTTTGTATTTAAAGAGAATTATTAGATGCGAAAACAGAAGTGTTTTCTGTAAGAAAAAAAATAAAATAAAAATAACGGAAAAAAAAAAGAAACAAAACAAAACACACACAGGAAAAAAAAAAAAAAAACTACAAACACATTCTGGCTTGTACTCCACGTGGACCAATGACAACCCACACTCAGTGTTGCTTGCTCAGAGAGGACTTTGTTTCAGAAACTTTTACTTTTATAATCTTGGGTGAGCTCTTCCTGTTCGAAGCTAGTGTTAAGCAGGCCACTTCCAAAACTTATTAGAAAGCAAGACGCGTCTGAAGAGAAAAAAAAAATCAATAGCTTTTCTTCTTCTTCCTCCTTTTTTTTTTTTTTTTTTTNTGTAGCCCACAAAATGCACATTTCATTAAAAAACTAAACAAAAACATCTTATTGCTGTCTTACCTCTACTTATCAATGAAATAAGTAGCCAAGCCACGTCTATCTTCGGCATGTCTTTTCTACTCCGTTTAAGAATCATCAAACTGTCTCAATTTCCTTCCTTTAGTTATTATCTCCTGGTTCAATTGAAAATCCATCCATCCATTTTCTTTACACCCTTGTCCCTCAGTGGGGTCGGGAGGGGTGCTGGTGCCTTTCTCCAGCTAACGTTCCGGGCGAGAGGCAGGGTACACCCTGGACAGGTCGCCAGTCTGTCGCAGGGCAACACAGAGACAAACAACCATGCATACACGCACCTAGGGGCAATTTGGAGAGGCCAATTAACCTGACATGTTTTTGGACTGTGGGAGGAAACCGGAGTACCCGGAGAAAACCCACGCATGCACAGGGAGAACATGCAAACTCCATGCAGAAAGACCGGGTCCAGGAATCGCTCCCAGAACCTTCTTGCTGCAAGGCAACAGCTCTACCAACTGCGCCGCTGTGCAGCCCCAATTGAAAATCCACTTTAGAAAACTGTTTAAGTGTAGAAATGTAGTCTTTCATGTTGACGTCGGAAGAGAAGAGAAAACAAATATATCGCTGTACTTTACTTATTTACAACGTTGTATATGACAACGTATGTATACATACGTATGACCATGACAACGTATTCGTATGGTAATACGTTGTCATGGTAATACGTATGACAACGTAATATGATTTTATTTAATCAGCAACATAGAATCATGACGTAGATCATCATACACTTTGTCATGAACAGCTGTATGACATCCTGATTTAGCGGTTATGTAAATTAATGAGTTTTACACGGGCGTGTGTTGTAGTTGACTGCAGCTGCAGCCAGACCTGCTTTAAATACACTTTGAAACCACGACAACGCATGTATATCTATTTAGTTATCATATTATGTCATATTATAAACAATTTAATTACTTATTTTCGTCATAACTTGTTGCGTATGCTGAACTGACAACTCCACTAACGGTCGGACTTCTTAATGCGCATGCGCGGGCATGCGTACTCACTGCATGTATGCTATCCTGACAGCGTATGGCTATCTGATAGAACACCGGCATCCTGCATGTTTTAGTTCTCTCCCTGATTTTACANTTTTTTTTATGTCTAACCCTTTTTACAATTGTAGTAAGTTACCAGGTGTGAAGTAGTAATTTATAAACAGACTGTAGTAGCTTGCTTGTACTGTGTTAGCCAAGTGGATGGAGGTATTTCTGTTTGTGCTTTTCTTCCTCTTCCCCCTCCTCTTTTTGTTTATAAGTTTATTTTCCTCTATCTCTTCAGTTTTTTTGTTTTGTTTTTTTTTTTCTCTCTCTCCCCGTTGTTGGGTCTGAGTTGAGGTCCTGATAACCACTGGTGGTTAAAGATGTCGAGATGTCGCATAGAATCAATTTAAATACCTTTCATGCTGTGAAGATTCCCGTACTCCGAGTTCCAGGCTCCCTGTTAAACAATCAGAGGTTTCGCTCGCTCCTTAGGAAAATGGAAAAATCCGCCCTTCCCCTCTTGAAGAAAGAGTAGTGTCGCTATGGAAGATAGCTCAAAGAAAACACCACCCCCAACACCAAAACTCTTTGTTGTTTGTTTTTTTCTTAACTAAATTCCCACAGCATAATGTTTAAAATGGGTATCTCCGCATTTTAAATAAAAGTTATATATGAATCGGTGCTGATTTTATATATGTGCTTTTGTTTGTTTTGTTTTGTTTTTCTTTTTTTTCCAATCTTAAGCCCGAAAGTTTGAGAAATGTATAAGTAAAACTTAAAAAAAAAAAGAAAAAAAAAAAGAAAGCATGTGCAGCCATGCGTCAAGGAAGATTTTTAAATTTGTATTTTTAAGTTCCTATATATTTTTTTTCTTTCTTCTTTGTCTTGATACCGTCTTTGAATTTCTACCTTTTTTCCTACGTGTAAATTAGTTTGGATATAACTAATGAAAAAGAACTTGTGAAATTGAGCTTTTAAGGTTTTTTCTCAGCATTGAAAAGAGTCCTGTCACAAATGATGATGATGATGATGATGATAATAATAATAATGGTAATGGAGAAAAAAAAAAAAGATGCTTCTAGATTTCAAATGTCTCAACCTGTAAGGCAGTCACTCAGACAGTACTGAACTCCGACGTTATTCAGCAGCGCTGTGGCAGCTAGACAAAAAGCTTAGATTTTGACATACGTTTGTCAACACGAGTTTCAATGAAATGTTTTGTCTACTGAGGTCGTTTATTTTGTAGTCATTCCATGCTTAAGCCTTAAAAAACATGCTCGTGGAGGTCACCTTCTCTCACAGTAATCTTCCATGTCCGAGGTGGATAAATTGGCTCTTAGAACATGAACTATGAGGTGGTCGGATGTAATGTGATAAAGTAGATAAACAGCCTATACGTGTTTTTGCCTAATTATTTTATGTAAGTAAAAAAACAAAACTCTTTTAAGGAAACAAAAAAAAAAAAGTACTGTTTATTGTTTGTTACTTACCACTACATCGGTATAAATCCTTATTAGATCATGTGTACATATACAAAATTTAATTTCTCTCCTTGCTTTTTGGACATTTCTGTTTTATTCTCCTGCACTCTTGCCTACAGTCTTGAGTTATTTGTCTATTATCCCATCCTCGTTTCAGTCACTCTTGTTTTTTTTTTTGTTTGTTTTTTTTTTTTTTTTTTTCTGATTTGTACTTGTCTGGAGACAGTAACTTTTGAATAAAAATCAACACATTTCTTCTGTGGTACATCTTACTTTTTAAACGGTTCTCGTTCCGTTTTCGTGAGTGCTATCGGGTTGGAACCGGGCCTGTTAGCCAACAAATTCACTGACATGCAAGTGCATTCCTGTCAATTAGAATACCGTTAAAAATAATGACCACAATCCAACATCAACCTTATCATTCACTATTTTAAGTAACAAATATTTCTGTATTTGGTATTTAATTTGCTTGTAGGAGTGGCAGAGTTAAAGTACACCATCAGACTCAGTCGTGACTTATCCTACTGATTTAATCAATTTAACAGAAAGCAGTGTGTTGACAATGACTCCAGTTGGTTAAAAACTTGTGGCTCTTATTTAAAAAGGCAGTTTTATTTCATCAGTGTGATATGGTTTGTTCCAAATATCATACATAAAAACATCAAACTTTAATTAAAAAAAAAAAAGTTGGAGGAAGGAAAAAATGTCAGATGGTGCCGCCAAACTGAAGTATGGTGACGCAGGCGTCGTGGTATGGTGAGGTTTCCTCATAACGAGGTGTCGTTATGAGGAAATGCTGATAAGCATTTAAAACATGCTTATCAGCTTGAATACATCAAGATACTCGGTCTTTGTCACCTTATGCTCAAGAGGAAGTTCCTTTGAAACGGCTGTTTCAGCGAGACGGTCTTTCTGAAGACACCAGTAAGCAAACATCTCAAAAAAAACAAGACGAACTGAACTGTCATCCTATCATACTCCTGAGCTGAAATATCTGTTTACAGGTAACAGAAAGTGAAAAAGAAAGAAGGAAAGTTCCCAAAAACGGCTTTGCGCATTTTCAGATTTATGCTTTCATTAATTGTTCACATCAACTTATCTGTGCTGAGTTGTGGGGCCTGGCGTCTATTTCCAGTGCCCGCTGTATCCTTGAAAAGTCTTAAAAAGCATGAAATTCATGTCTCTGAAATTAAAGCCTTAAAATGTCTTGCATTAAAAAAAAATAGTTGACCTTAGATGTGTTAATCACGGGTCCTAAATTTTATTGTGGCAGGACTATTTAATCAAGTAGTTTTGTATACCTCCAGTTTGACTTTCCTGTCGGGCAACGGCTTGAGTCGCACGGGGACATCTTGACTTCGTTCTGTGACTAACGGCGGTTGAGGCTACTGCTAACTAGCTGCTAATTGGTTAGCCTTTGCGTCCATCGTGGGTAAGTGCAAATTTATCGCCGGTTGCCAGCGGCTCGCTTCTGTTGCCAAACAATAGAATGCTAAAAAAAAAAAAAAAAAAGCTTGGCACTATGGAGCCATAATGCCTCTTTAGTCTATAGAATGTAACATTTCCAATCCATTTAGAAATGTGTGTGGAAATCAAAGCTGCTTAAATTTAAAGTTTTAAACGCACTGCTAATATTTAGCTAGAATTTTTTGACCCAAATGAGATATTTCGACTGCTTATTTCTGGTAACTGAAACTACACGCCGTAACTGAAAATGAAAACTCAAATTAAAAAAAAAATGAAAATGTTGCATAACACTAATAAAATATTGTTTTTAACGTTGAAATGGCTTAGATAATCACGGGGAAGATTGCTAACCAGACAGGTGTCCAGTGCTGCCCGACCAACCAGGATACCCAATTGATATGCTCAGTTGCCAGTATAAAATAAAATGGCACTACAAGTTTAAAACAATGGATCTCTCCCTTTATTTTACACATTTTATTTACTAAATTAGTCATGTGAAAGATTTAATTGGATGCAAATCATGTTTTGGTGCACCTATCAGCA
>NW_006800005.1:1889298-1894052 GCF_000485575.1 Poecilia formosa | reverse complement strand
ACTTAAGACTCTAAAGGTGGAAATTGTAGTAATGGTCTGGTAGCTCTAAGGAAGGCTTTGCTTTGTTGATCGATTATTCGTCCACAGTTTTCAGCTTTTGCAGTTTGAGTTTAATTACAGTTCATGTTCAATGTTAAAGTTTCATTTGGTTCATTAAATGTTAGGGACTTAAAAGACTTGGAAAAAAGAAAAACTTTATTTTTATTTTTCAAGGGGCAAAAAGCTAATTGTTTATTTTTACAAGATACTCATTCCACAGAAACAGACTCTTCATTCTGGTCGAAGGCGTGGCGATCTGCTTTAACAACTTCCCTGGAGATGTCTTGACCCACCAGACTGACACAGAGGGTCACTGGTTGACAGTTGTGGTAAAAATTGAAGATGTTTTTGTTATATTGATTAACATGTATGGGTACAATAACAATAACCAGAACCTGTTGATGTTGTTACACCTATCCAATGTCATTGCTGATTTAAAAAGTTGATACTCTACAGAATTTTTATTAATGGGAGGAGATTGGAGTCTGACCCCAAACGAGTGGCTGGATAGATGGCCCGCTAGGATAGAGAGTCCCCAATATAATAAAATCATTAACGGTTTTATAGTTAGTAATAATTTACATGATATCTGGAGAGAATTTAATCTAGCCATTAAAGATTTCTCATAGTATAAACCAAATGGAACATGTAAATCCAGATTAGACTATTGGTTGGTGAGTAATGATATTCTCAGTCACACAACCAAAACAGACTGAGCAGACTACATCTCCTGGGGAGATGTAGTCATTATGAATAAGTGGAAGACTTATTCATAATAACATTAGATTGTTTCTGGATTTATTAGATTATACTGATTATATTGATAATAAGGGTTTTATACTCTTTCTTGACTTTTGCAAGGCCTTTGACTCAGTTGAGCAATCCTTTATTCTTAGTACTTTGCAGAATTTTGGTTTTGGTGAAAAATTCAACACAATCATCAAGACGCTCTACTTTGACATAAATAGTTGTGTTTCTTTGGGGCAAGGAACTTGCAGGAGATTTAATATTGAAAGAGGAATTTGACAGGGATGTGGCAGCTCGCCCCTATTGTTTATTCTGGTTGCAGAGATGTTGGCTATTTTAATTAAGAATAGTAACTTGACTGGTTTTGACATATTAAGTAATCAGTAAATAATTAGTCAATTGGCTGATGATACGACTTTGTTCCTAAAAGATGAATCTCAAATTCCCTTAGCATTGAATATTATCAACGACTTCTCCAAGGCTTCTGGTTTAAAACTAAATTTAAATAAAAGTGTATTATTTGATCTGAAGGATCGATCTACTCTATCAATATGTAACCTTAAGGTGTGTAAAGATGTAAAATATTTAGGTATTGTTGTGACTAGAAATAAATCTCGCTCTGATAAGCTTAATATAAGTGATAATGTAGATAAATGTAAACTAATTTTAAATCGATGGCTGCAAAGAGATCTCTCAGTTTTCGGTAGAATATTTTTAACTAAAATGGACAGTTATTCTAGACTTATTTATCAGGCTTACTTTTTATCTTTATCAAGCAAAATAATTAAGAATATTAATAGTTTAAATTTCAACTTTATTTGTAGAAATAAATGTCATTATATTGCAAGACAGGATTTGATTAAATCATATGTAGATGGTGGAGGCAATGCCATAGACTTTGATGTTATGAATGGAATGTTAAAAATAAAATGGCTTAAATTGTGTTTGCAGAATCTAAATTCCATTTGGTTTGTTATTCCCAGTATGGTCTTNCACACCGAACTGCGCAGCACATGCTAAGGTTATCAAAGTCAATACCAGGCTAACAGTTAGGCTAGTATAACTGACCCACTGCTCACTTGTTCAATGTTTTCTTTAAATTAAAACGTTTTTTGTGAAATCTGAAGCCCTTATTACCATTATCTATGGTTGAATGGTTGAATTAACTGCTAAACATTACGTCCGTTGTTCTGATTCTTTGAGTGATTGTGACTGTTCATAACAAAGTGTATGATGATCTACGTCATGATTCTATGTTGCTGATTAAATAAAATCGTATGGTAATGACTGCTTATACATGTCAGAGGTAAGCGTAGGACTATCTGACAATGTAGGCTGATCTGATAGAACACCGGCATCCTGCATGTTTTAGTTCTCTCCCTGGTTTTACATACCTGCATCAAATGATGGCTCATTAGATGCCTAAGCAGAACACTGACTTGCTGAGGAGGTTGTTACAATCGCTAGGGAGAGAACTAAAACATGCAGGATGCTGGTGTTCTGTCAGATCAGCAAGGAGCAACAAGTGGTCTAGACTTAAGACTCTAAAGGTGGAAATTGTAGTAATGGTCTGGTAGCTCTAAGGAAGGCTTTGCTTTGTTGATCAATTATTTGTCATCAGTTTTCAGCTTTTGCAGTTTGAGTTTAATTACAGTTCATGTTCAATGTTAAAGTTTCATTTGGTTCATTAAATGTTAGGGACTTAAAAGGCTTGGAAAAAAGAAAAACTTTATTTTTATTTTTCAAGGGGCAAAAAGCTAATTGTTTATTTTTACAAGAGACTCATTCCACAGAAACAGACTCTTCATTCTGGTTGAAATAATGGGGCGACAAGATCCTGTTCAGCCACGGCTCCCCAAGATCTGCAGGCGTGGCGATCTGCTTTAACAACTTCCCTGGAGATGTCTTGACCCACCAGACTGACACAGAGGGTCACTGGTTGATAGTTGTGGTAAAAATTGAAGATGTTTTTGTTATATTGATTAACGTGTATGGGTACAATAACAATAACCAGAACCTGTTGATGTTGTTACACCTATCCAATGTCACTGCTGATTTAAAAAGTCGATACTCTACAGAATTTTTATTGATGGGAGGAGATTGGAATCTGACCCCAAACGAGTGGCTGGATAGATGGCCCGCTAGGATAGAGAGTACCCAGTATAATAAAATCATTAACGGTTTTATAGTTAGTAATAATTTACATGCTATCTGGAGAGAATTTAATCCAGCCATTAAAGATTTCTCATAGTATAAACCAAATGGAACATGTAAATCCAGATTAGACTATTGGTTGGTGAGTGATGATATTCTCAGTCACACAACCAAAACAGACTGAGGAGAGACATCCTGGGGAGATATAGTCATTATGAATAAGTGGAAGACTCACATACTGTTTTTATTTCTTCTTTAATTAAGTAAAGCACCTTGAAATGCCTTGCTGCTGAAATGTGCTATACAAATAAAATTTGATTTATTGATTTATTGGACATAATTTTTTCTATTTTCACCACTGTATTTTCCACAAGAACACCAATAAATATCAGTAAAATTGAAAATATGATTAAATGCAGTTGGTGTGTTCAGCTTAGTGATATAATCACACTTTTTTTTGTTTAGTTAATGGCGTCCTGAAGAAGCCTATTTCAAATAGAAATGGAAGGCTGGAGGACATTGTATGAGGCCATTAATGACTGTGTGCTAGAAAGAAACAGTTTTGTTCAGTTCAGATTTGTTTTGTATGTCCAATAGTTATGAGTGTGTGAGAGAGGTAAAATTAAGAGACCAATTAGCCTAAACACTTAAACAACTTCCTTTTAACAGGAAGACACTCCAGTTTAGAGAGACTGGTCATATTCTATGACCAGTTAAAAATTAAGACAAGTAAGAAGACAGAAAATAAATAAACACTAGGGCTGGAAGACATTGTATGAGGCCATTTAAGGAGTGTGTTCCAAAAAAAAACCCCATTAAGAATCTGAAATAAGTTCATATCCTTTGTGAACAGTCAGTGAGTGAGACACAGAGTTAAGATTAAGAGATTAATTAATCTAATCACTTTTTTTTCCTAAAGGAAAAACCGGAGCACCTGGAGAAAAACCTATGCATTTAGTTTAAAGAGTGTCTGTCATGAAATCCGGGTGATGGTGGTGAGAGAGAACGCAGCAGACCCAGGTAGGAGATGAGTGATGGTTTTCTCTGAGAGAGCACTGGGAGGTGGAAAATCAGAGGGAGTGCTAGGAGACTCAGAGAGAGAACTAGGAGACTCAAAGAGAGCACTAGGAAACTCAGGGGAGTACTAGGAAACTCGGGAGCACTAGGAAACTCAGAGAAAGCATCAGGAAACCCAGAGAGGCACTAGGAAACTCAAGGGAGTACTAGGAAACTCAGAGGGACCACTGGGAAACCTGGGAGCACTAGGAAACTCAGAGAGAACTAGGAGACTCAAAGAGAGCACTAGGAAACTAAAAGAGGGCACTAGGAAACTCAGGGTAGTACTAGGAAACTCAGAGGGACCACTGGGAAACTCAGGGGGAGCACTAGGAAACTAAAAGGGAGAACTAGGAGACTCAAAGAGAGCACTAGGAAACTCAGAGGGAGCACCAAGAGGTGAGGACTGAATGCGGGCTGGCAGCATGAAGCGGAGAGGCTGTTGTGGTAGCGGGAGGCGTAGAGTCTGCTGCGGCGGCGAGGGGCGCAACGTCCGCAGCAGCAGTGACTGGAAGTAGTACTGGTCCCGAAGACGACGGAAAGGCTGTAGCAACGGTGACTAGAGGCGTGGCTGAGGTAGACGCTGAAGACGTGGCCGGAGCTGAGGTAGACGCTGAAGACGTGGACAGAGCTGGAGCAGATGCAGAAGACGTGAACGGAACTGAGGTAGACGCTGAAGACGTGGACGGAGCTGGAGCAGATGCAGAAGACGTGAACGGAACTGAGGTAGACGCTGAAGACGTGGACGGAGCTGGAGC
>NW_006800005.1:1859177-1889182 GCF_000485575.1 Poecilia formosa | reverse complement strand
TTTTTTTCCTAAAGGAAAAACCGGAGCACCTGGAGAAAAACCTATGCATTTAGTTTAAAGAGTGTCTGTCATGAAATCCGGGTGATGGTGGTGAGAGAGAACGCAGCAGACCCAGGTAGGAGATGAGTGATGGTTTTCTCTGAGAGAGCACTGGGAGGTGGAAAATCAGAGGGAGTGCTAGGAGACTCAGTGGGAGCACTGGGAAACTCAGAGGGACCACTGGGAAACTCAGGGGGAGCACTACAAAACTCAGAGAACTAGGAGACTCAAAGAGAGCACTAGGACACTCAGGGGAGTACTAGGAAACTCGGGAGCACTAGGAAAGTCAGAGAAAGCATTAGGAAACCCAGAGGGGCACTAGGAAACTAAAAGAGAGAACTAGGAGACTCAAAGAGAGCACTAGGAAACTCAGGGGAGTACTAGGAAACTCAGAGAGAGCATTAGGAAACCCAGAGAGGCACTAGGAAATTAGGGGAGCTCTAGGAAACTCAGGGAAGCACTAGGAGACTCAGGGGGAGCACTAGGAAACTCAGAGGGAGCACTAGGAAACTCAGAGGGAGCACTAGGAAACTCAGAGGGAGCACCAAGAGGTGAGGACTGAAAGCGACTGAATGCAGGCTGGCAGCGTGAAGAGGAGAGGCTGTTGTGGTAGCGGGAGGCGCAGAGTCTGCTGCGGCGGCGAGGGGCGCAACGTCCGCAGCAGCAGTGACTGGAAGTGGTACTGGTCCCGAAGACGACGGAAAGGCTGTAGCAACGGTGACTAGAGGCGTGGCTGAGGTAGACGCTGAAGAAGTGGCCGGAGCTGAGGTAGACGCTGAAGACGTGGACGGAGCTGGAGCTGGAGCAGATGCAGAAGACGTGAATGGAACTGAGGTAGACGCCGGAAACGTGGGCGGAGCTGGAGCAGATGCAGAAGACGTGAACGGAACTGAGGTAGACGCTGCAGACGTGGACGGAGCTGGAGCAGATGCAGAAGAAGTGGACGGAGCTGAGGTAGACGCTGAAGACGTGGACGGAGCTGGAGCAATTGCAGAAGAAGTGGACGGAGCTGAGGTAGACGCTGAAGACGTGGACGGAGCTGGAGCAGATGCAGAAGAAGTGGACGGAGCTGAGGTGGACGCTGGAGACGCCGGAACTGAGTTGGTGGAGTTGAAAAACGGAATGTCCGGCTTTGCATTTAGTTTAGTGTGTCCATTTAAAGACACACTCTAGGAGACTACTTCAAAGAGTAGTAGTCTTCGAAGTAGACTGCTACTTTTAAGACGAGACTAGTAGTAGACTAGAGACAAAGGTAAATTTAAAAGACACCAATTAGCCTAATCATTTTTCCCCCGAATGATAGGAAAAACCGGAGCACCCGGAGAAAACCTATGCATTTAGTTTAGAGTGTCTCCATTTAAAGACACACTCTAGGTGACTACTTCGAAGTAGACTACTACTTCAAAGACTAGTAGTAGTCTGTAGACTAGAGACAAAGGTAAATTTAAAAGACACCAATTCACTTTTTTTACCAAATGGTTGGAAAAAGTCTTTTCAAACGTTATTATCTAATGATTGGAACTATTCGTCCGTCCTTCCATCCGTCCATCCATCCATTTTCTTCTGCTTCTCCATCCGCTTCGCATCGCAGGGGTAGCAGCTTAAGTAAGGAGGCCCAGATTTCCCTCTCCCCAGCCATTTGGTCCAGGAGTTCCCAGATCAGCGGAGAAACATAGTCCCTCCATTGTGTCCTGGGTCTTCCCCTTGGCCATCTTCTGATGGGACGTGCCTGAAATACCTCCCTCACCAGGGAGGCGTCCAGGAGGCATCCTAACCAGATTTTCCGGCTCAAGACCATGGCCTTGGATTTGGAGGCACTGATCCTCATCCCAGGCGCTTCGCACTCGGCTGCAAATCGCCTCCAATGAGAGTTGTAGATCACGACCCGATGAAGGCAGTAGGACCACACCTTCTGCAAAAAGCATAGGATGCGATCTTAAGGCTACCAAATCGGATCCCCTCAACACCTTGGGTGTGCCTAAAAATTCTGTCAATAAAAGTATTGAACAGAATTAGTGACATAGCAGCCTTGGCGGAGTCCAACTCTCACTGGAAACGAGCCCGAGTTACTGCCAGGAATGAGGACCAGACTCTGATACCGGAGCTTCTGTAGCTCAGGATCAGATCACCGAGGTCCCCCACCTTCAGCTGCCATCCTTTTGATACTGTAACCCACCCCTTTATCCCCCCCACAGGTGGTGAACCTATGTGAAGAGGGAATCAGATCTCGCGTTTAACCCCTATACCGTTATCTACTGTGGCACTCCGGTCTGCTCATTTTTCTCCCCTTGGTTTCTGTGGGACAAACCCTCCTGACTGCCGATGTAGAAGGCCGCATTTCAGGCTTCCTCTTGCTGGGGGGTGTTGGCTTCAACTTTGCTTCTGTTGTCAAATTTTCATCATTGAAGGCTGGCTCTATCTTCCCTTCCCGCAGAACCAGAATTCTTCGATTGCATATCGATTTTGTTTTGGGAAGCTGGTTTTTTTTTTCCTGCATCGGTGGTAGCGGTTTGAGTTGTTTAGCGTCTATTTCTATTTCAGCTTTGGTTTGATCAATTTTATCTTCTAACTTAGCCCCTTTGCTCTTTATGGTTGCCTTCAAATTCTCATGCTGCTTCTTCTCGGTCATGTACATTTCTGTCACCTTACGTATTTGGTTGGTGACTTCTTTAATCTGTTGTTGATCTCTCTGCCTGGATTCAGAGAATACCTTTATCTGATAATTTAAGCATTTATTTTCTTTCTTCAGGTCTCTCCAATCATATTCGGTATGGGCTAAACTTTGCTTCACAGCCAGAGCCTCTTTCTTTTGCTGTAAAGCTAAGAGCTTTGAGGTCTCAGCCTGCTCCTCCATGAGTTTACTCACCTCCTGTTCTTTTTTTGTCAGACGTTCTTTTAATATCCTATTTCGCTTTTTTTCCACAGTTAGTGCGCATGAAGATAAATCCACCCTTGCTTTAAACTCTTGTTTAGTTCTCTCGATGGCTTCCTCCATTGGGGTTAAGGGAATTTTCTTCTCAAGAGTTTTGTTTTCCTTCTCTGCCTCTTTCAAATACTTTTCCAGAGCTTTTATTCTGGCCTCAAGAACTTTGGTCTTGTCTTTTTCTTTCAATAGCTCATTATTCTTTATGCCAATTTCGTCGATCTTTCGGGACACCTCAACCTCAAGTTTCTTCATTTCATTTTGTTGCTTGTCAAGCTTTGCTTGGTATGCTGTCATTTCAGAAACCATTTGCCGTTTTTCTCCCTCAATCTTCTCAACTTGGAGTTTTGAGTCCCTCTCCTGGTTTTTTAAAGAGGCTTGAAGCTCTTTAACCTTATTTTTGTAGTCTTTTATCTCAGTTAACAGCTGAGTCCTGTGGTAACTCCGGTTCTCTACCTCGTGTTGTAATTTTGGGATTTGTTGACTTTCCAGGTATTTGTTTTGTTTGAGGGACCAGTGTAGTTCTTTTGTGAGTGAATCAATTTTCTCATTTAGAAACTCAATTTGTATATGAGCTTTTTCCAAATCCTCCTGCAGTACGTTCTCCTTAATTAGCAAGGAAGACTTTTCTTTAATCCTTTGCAAAAAATCCATAACCACAAGAGCCAACTCATCTCTTGTCATTTGTCTAATTTGGGACTTAGTTAATGAATCCGGGTCAATTTCTGACATTTTGACTCTCCAACCGATGTATCAGAAAAGCTACAAAACAAATGCAATGTTATATCCTATATGGAAAAACCAACGTCCGTGCTGCTTCTTGAGCTTCTTGCAAATTTGATTCAGATGCAGGACATTCAAGGCATCTGTTATGACATCACAACACTTTGACATCATCAGATTCTGCTCTAATTAAAAAACTACAACACCTAGACTCTTCAAACCTGGACTAGATTATTCTGCTATAATAGTAGGATATTTATAACCATGTTTGGGTTTTAAATATTCAGTTTGAAGAGGAGAATAATCTATTCCAGGTTTGAAGAGTCTATGAGTTGTAGTTTTTTTAATTAGAGCAGTTCTAGTAATGAAAGAGGTGCCAAAAATAGTGATTATCAAACTTTATTGAGTTTTCACAAATCAGAAAAAGGTTTCACAAATCCCAAACATGGTGATAAATATTCTGCTATTAGAGCAGAATAATCTAGTCCAGGTTTCAAGTCTCTAGGTGTACTAGTTTTTAAACTAGAGTTGATTAAAGATGCGGAAAGTAGTGAAAAATTACGTGGATTTGCCCTTTAGCTATTGGAAGGTGGAATTGGAAACCAACTTCAGCTTTGTGAAATATAGTTGGTAAATTTTGCAAACGTAAAAGTCAGATGTTTACTTTGTGGCACTTTGCTACCAGAAAACGTGTTCATCTCTTAGCAACTGNACTAGAACTGCTCTAATTAAAAAACTACTACACCTAGACACTTGAAACTTGGACTGGATTATTCTCCTCTTCAAGCTGAATATTTAAAACCTGGTTTGTGATTTGTGAAACCTTTTCCTGATTTGTGAAAACTCAATAAAGTTCGATAATCACTACTTTTTGGCATCTGGATCACACTAAAACTGCTCTAATTAAAAAACTACAACTCATAGACTCTTCAAACCTGGACTAGATTATTCTGCTATAATAGCAGAATATTTATAACCATATTTGGGTTTTAAATATTCAGCTTGAAGAGGAGAATAATCTATTCCAGATTTGAAGAGTCTATGAGTTGTAGTTTTTTAATTAGAGCAGTTCTAGTAATGAAAGAGGTGCCAGAAATAGTGATTATCGAACTTTATTGAGTTTTCACAAATCAAAAAAAGGTTTCACAAATCCCAAACATTCTGCTATTAGAGCAGAATAATCTAGTCCATGTTTCAAGTCTCTAGGTGTACTAGTTTTTAAACTAGAGTTGATTAAAGATGTGGAAAGTAGTGAAAAATTAAGTGGATTCGCCCTTTAGCTATTGGAAGCTGGAATTGGAAACCAACTTCAGCTTCGTGAAATATAGTTGGTAAATTTTGCAAACGTAAAAGTCAGATGTTTACTTTGTGGCACTTTGCTACCAGAAAACGTGTTCATCTCTTAGCAACTGAATAACAAATATTGTTATCGTTCAAAAAACATAAGGCTTCTTCTGCTCTTTTGAAGTGCTACTTAGGATAGGGAGGTACCAAGATGGCGGACTGACAAGCTACGTCTCTGAGATCTCCACATAAGATCAACTTTCCAACTAAGTCACGTAGTATATTTCCACCCGAAAGTTCATGATGGATTCCCAGAAGCTCACAAAGAATGCAAAATCCCGAACACCAGGACTCTTGAAGCAGCAACAGACACATAGACCGATGGAACATGACTACGCTGAATCTCAAATAAACGTTACCGAGGCGTGACCGTGATGTTGATTCGGCTCCCTCAACTCCGAGGAAAGAACCGCCTGGTAAGAAAACCAAGCCAATAGAAGTCAACACAGAGACGAAAGTACCCAACAATACTATTCTTGAGGCAATATTGAGTCTGCAGACAAAAATAACGGGAATGGAGACGCAATTAGAAGATATCGGAGAGGAAAACCGTCAAGCTAGCACATTGATGGCTAACCTAGCAAAGGCGGTGCAACTGAATACTGTTGAGCTAAAGCAGGGGTGCCCAAAGTCGGTCCTCGAGGGCCGGTGTTCTGTCAGATCAGCATACATTACCGTCACATAGTCATACGCTTAGCTCATACGTTGTATACATATACAACGTATGCATACGTCATATACGTTACCATGACAACGTATGGCAATACTTTGTCATGGTAATACGTATGACAACGTAATATGATTTTATTTAATCAGCAACATAGAATAATGACGTAGATCATCATACACGTTGTTATTAACAGTTAATCAATCAAACCGATGTGCTCTGCTTTGAAATACTTTATAAACCAAACATTTTCAACCAGACCTGTCTGAATAATATCGGTGTTTAACTCCCACTCATTGGAGAAAGCTAGCGGGAGTTTTTATAACAGTGTGCCAGGAGTTAGGCGTTTTCTCTCGGTATACCGAACCTGGAGCGCCCGGCCAGCTGACAGCTGGCGGCAGCTGACAGCTGGGGGGGAGCTGGCTGTTAACGCAGCGGTAGCAGACAGGTCCGAAAATGTCAGAGCAATATTGCAATTAGGTGATGTATTGATGAACCGAGCAGATATTTGAGATTTGCACACTTACATTCTCGCCTAAAAACGTTGTACCAGATTACATTGTCATTTAAAGTGTTATAAAGCTAAATACTTTGTCGCTATTCATCGCCATTGACATTCTGCCTGAACGCCCCATAGACATAATATAAGAGTAATAATAATATAAGAGTAATATATAATATTACATAATATTATGTCTATGCACCCTATGGCTAGCTCCATGGCTAGCTCACTGTGTCTTACTCTGCAGTTGTGCAGTCACAATGTCTGGGATCATGAGCGCCCCCTGACATGAGGCAAGAGAACTGCTTGCCTCACCTCAAGTCTGTTCTCTGCCGTTTCTTATCGCTCCTCCGCACACAAAACAAGATACACACAGCAGCTGACAAAAAAAAACAAACAAACAAAAAAAAACACTGTACATTATAGACATAAGCTAAATTATGGAAAATCAGTCCATATATTAAATGTTTTTTAGCCATTTTATTGCCGGCGTACAGACAGGACGAACTTGCTCCCATAGAATGGCAGCCTGTTAGCGAGAGGTTGCGCAATACCAGGTGAGGCTCAGCTCGCTGCTGCCTCACCGGCTTCGCTTCTGAGCATTTGAATGGGAAAATGCGAAAATCCAGCGATTTTGAAGAAAAAAATCATCAGAATTGGTTAAGCTAAGTAAAAAATAGGTACTTTATAGTACAAACCACATGATGAAAATAGCAATATAAATGATTTTATTATTTTTCCATGATGAGAGCCTCACCTGCCTCCCCTGACCGCACGTCACTGATATATATCCATCAATGCTGGTGCCTCGCGCTCTGTCCTTCTCTCTCACTTCCCGCTATTTAACAGTGGGTTTCAGGTTACATTGTGTTGCATTCAATGTTTCGGAAAAAAGAGTTTCAATAAAGAGTTATGGCCCGATTTGCCATAACTATTTATTGAATTCATGGTCGCTAGCTGGGGTAGCAACAGGGATGGCAAGGCTCTCGTTTGGGGTGGCAACTGCCACCCCATGCCACCCCAGTAGATCCGCCCCTGCCTATCAGTAAGTTTTATATGCACCGCAGCGATATTAGATTTTAGCTTTTATCTCACGACTTCCAGGTACTTTTCTATTCATTTTTACCAAATATTAATTAAAGAGTTCTCTCTTGAGTAAAACCAGAGCACGCAAATAGTAAACATATTTTATCCTAGTATGCTTTACTCATGGATAAACAGAGATTTTTCTTCCCCGTTTCAAACCCAGATGTAGTACCTGTACCACGCCGCTCTGATGTAATTTACATTCTCGACACATGGAGGCAGTGCACTCCAAGCCAGACTGCCCCTGCTGACATTCAACGCTCCCACAGATGATGTTACTCTCTATTACATGGATCTTTTCCAGTTGGTGAAAATGTGCTTTCAGACACCCAGTCTTCATCTCAAAGGGGCCTTTTAGCAGGAGCGATGCTTTGTTGTGCTCAGACACACAGCGCTGTTAGTTATATGATAAAAGTGGGCTCACGAGGTGGCAGAAGAAAGGATGAAAGCTGCAGAGACTTCTTTTTTTTTTAAGTGCATGATTAATACAGGGGGCCTCAGATCAATGCAGGAGCACCAGAATAGGGCCTGGCAGAGAGCTCCCCTTCATGTTTCATGTTGCAGCTCATAACACATGAAGAGGCTCGTCCATCACCGCGTCAGGCTGCCTGTCACATGTTGGCTGTCGGGGCGTACAAGAGGTGCAGAAAGGCACTTCCCTCTGCTGCTCCGTTTGATTTGTCCTTTGAGCTGTCGGTCCTAGCATGCGCTCCTGAACCAGTTTCACTCGTAGTTAATTCCACGTGTCTTCTTTCTGTGACAAAATAATGATTTTTCTCTCTCTCTCTCTCTCTCTCTCTCTTTTCCCCTCCTGCTTTTGTTTCCACTGCAGTGCATTTGTTTAGATGACTTGTGTTAAATTGTGTTGCTGAGGTCAGGGGCTGCCGGGTTTTAATCACAACCACAGACCCAGCTGGGGCTTCCAGCTTCCATTTACCTCTGATAACCTCCGCGTTCCCATTTTCATCAGTCCGGCTTGTGTTGAAACCTTCCAGGAGGCACTGGGCCTCCAAAATTTTCGCATGCATGTAAATGCGCGATGGATAATTATCACAAGGGTGTGCAAGTGGAAGCATGTGACATGACTTACTTTAAATTGTTGTGGCCAAAAGCTTTGATGTGTTTTATTTAGGTCTTATGGGATACACCAACACAAAGTAGCTCATGACTGTGAAGTGGAAGGTAAACTACAGTATATATATAGTTTTCGAACCTTTCGAGAAAAAAATTTGAAAAGTGCGGTATGTGTTTGTGTTCAGCTTCCCTGAGTCAATATTTTTTATTATAGACCTCCTTTTGTTGCGATGAGAGCTGCAGGTTTTCTTTACCGGTTTTGCAAAAGAAAACTGAAATCTTTGCCCATACTTTTGTTGTGAAATAGCGGAAGATAAGTCAGCTTTGATGGAGAGGATCTGTTAAAAAAAAAACAAACAAGCAAATTGAAATTCACTCATTTGCAAATTTTGCAGGGACTTGTGAGTTTCACCAGTTGTCGCAACTTTTTTGAAAATCTGGCCAATCACCTTAATGTTTTCTGCGTTTCCTTTTTTTCTGACCAATCAGTACAACTCGCATGAATTTTTTTTATTTGTATCAAGGGTGATATTTCAAGAAGGCACTTGAAAATGCTATTTTCTCTTTAAATATTAACTGTGTTAAAATCCTGTTGTTTTCGTGAAGGTTTTGTGCGGCACTTTCAACTTTTGTTGAAATGCTACGGCAAAAATAGAGCTTACAAAAGTGCAACTTTGATTACAACTTTTGGAGAAAAAAGTGTTGCGAAATCAGTCATTTCAGGCCACAACAAACACAATTGCTTTAAAGGACTGATTTATGGAGCACACAACTTATGCTTGTAATAACCAACAACTACTCTCCCACCTGAGTTGTTGCTCTGTGTAGCTCCTCCAGAGTTACCACATTCCCCCTTTAGCCGTCTTGACAGCTAAACAGTAAAGACGGGCGTTCGTCTGTTTGCTAATTATCTAATTTATGAAGGCACAAAAGCTTTTGTTTAGGAATATCAGGTTAAAAGGAGTCTGTATCCAATTCCATGCCACTAGTTTCAGATGTTTATTTGTTAAAAAGCTTTAAAAAAAACATATAATTTTTCTTCTGACTCACATTTAAGCACTGCATTGTGTTTGCCTGCCACATAAAATCCGAGCAAAATATGCTGAAGCTTAAGAAATATGAGCACAAGGCTCTGTAGCTGGAGTTTTTTTTTATACGCATTTTAAAAGAACCTCTTTACAGAGAGAATCAAACCTGAATAGTCTCCTGAGATGAGATAAAGCAACAATGTTTATGCCATGAATAAATCATTAATGAAAGGATTGGTTATAGTCTGCTCGGCTTGTAAAAGCAGAAAAAAAGGCAGCTGACCCTGTTAAATCATTTACCCGACCCTTCATTAGATTAAGCACAGGGAGTTAAGCACACAGACATACAAACCTCCAGGCCAATAACTGTCAGATGTCCAAAATTCATCCTCATCCTGCACTAAATATAAACTCTTGGGTTTTTTTTTCTCATGTCATTCCAGCACTGTACTCCGCTTCCAGTGCAGTATCTGGTAACTGAATAAAAAGCGAAAGATAAGCACTCCTGGATTAAGACGAGACGCCGTGTGGGCTGTAACAGAGATGTCAAGGTGAATGTGAAATGAGAAGAAGCATCAATGCCTTTCATTATAAGGAGCAGGTTTCACCAAAACAGGCCCGAACAGGTTGCAGATTCCTGCGGAACGCTATGAATAGAGCGCCGTGGGAACCTACTGTCTGCCTCCTGTCGGTTTTCTTCGTATTGACACACGGGCAGAGCGGCTAAAGGTATGCTGAATGAGCGAACGAGTGACAGGCCTATTGTGGTTGGAGGATAGGAGCAGGAGGATTAGTCTCCTTTTGGCACTGATGGTCCTCGGTGTGGAGGGAATCTGTCATCAGCGGAGCTGCAGGTGGTCCACGGCTCTGAGCAGGGGGGCTCGAGCAAGAAAACAAGTGGGGTTTTCAGCTGGGAGCAGGGCGATGTTTACCCTGAGTTGCCCTGGAATCCGATTCTCTACACCTTAGCTCCTCACCTCTACTCTGATCGCGGTTGTGCCGCCACTCCTCCCCACCCGACCCACACTCGTCCCCCGCAAAGGGGCCAGAGCTTTGGAGCGAGTGTAATAATGCCTTTCCCTGCAGGTAGAAAGAAAACAAGATTACGTTTTTTCAATTAGAGGGACTCACACTGAAAACATGCAGCGCTGCTCCAAACAAGGCCAGCATCTCTGCTCTCCCCACTTCCACTGGTGCAGCAGAGAGCTGAATATTTCAGCAAAATTTGTCATGGCGGACATTTTTCAAGATGGTGGTCAAAGAAAAGGCTTTTTTTTAACTGAAACTAGTAATATGTATCATGGATAAATACTTTTAGTGCCAAACCATACATAATTGAATTAACAGAAATCATGTTCACTGATTTACATTGACAACCAGGGTGACCATGATAAAATGGTCACCCTGGTTGTCATGGTGGCCATCTTGAAAAATGGCCGCCATCTCAAAATTCTAGTGGCTAATGGGAAATATGAAAAACATATGACCTGAAGGGTAAACATGTACATTTTTATGTTTGCAGACACACTTGAAAATTTGTTGAAGTCATATGCTGCACTACACTCCTCCCCCCCCCTCCCTGAGCCCATTCAGAGGTGACCTGTGGATGGCTGGATGGATTTCTGGGCCGAGCCAGCACCAGTTGAATCATGAGTCTCTGTAAAAGTTTGGATGAGTGTCTCATAAGGGCGTGATGAGACAGGTCTCATAAAGATGACTGAGAGCCCCCTGCATGTCACCGGCCCCTGCCAGGAAAGCCCCGTGATGTACGAGGCCCAGGACACCTCTGCTAATAAGACTCATCTCTTTAATTGGCTTTATGGTGCGGCTGCCCAAATGACACCGGCATGCGGCCGTGTGCGCGGTGAATGCGTGTGTGCGCATCGACCCTGTCTGAACCGGGTCCGTTTTGTGCATGCATGTGCTTCTTTAATGTGCCCGTGTGGGTGGAAGCTCATGAATGTTCCCGTTATTAGATTTCTCACTTCCCTTCCTCCTCCAGAGCGGAGGATGAGCAGCCTCATTAGTAGGAGAGCACTTCCACTGCTGGCCATGATTTAACACCTTACCCAATCATAATTTATTCAATCTATTCTTAAGTATTGCATGCACTGCTAGATAGGGGTTAGGTTATGTAAGGGTGCAACAGTACCTTGTCTGAATGTGGTATGATGATGATTATTAATCTAAGGAAGCTGCAGATGGTGAGCTACTTTAAAAGTTCATCAGGTGCAGAGGCTGAACCTCAAAATTGTATGTGCTGTATTTTATTTGAGATGCCATCTGATGGACCATAACAGAGCACTGCGCAGAGTGAGAAAACCATGGTTCTGAAAAGTATCGACATTTCTAATCACTCAATGCTTGGCTGGGCCTCCTATTTGCATGAATTACTGCATCAATGCGCCGTGGCATATGATCCAGGTGATCGGCGTGTGGCACTGTGTAGGTGTAATGGAAGCTCAGATTTCTTTGATAGTGGCCTTCAGATCATCTGCCTTGTTGGATGTAGTGTCTCTCATCTTCCTCTTCACAACAGCCTGTAGATTTCCTAAGGGGTTCGGATCGGGGGAATTTGGCTGGCCAATCAAGAACAGGAACATCATGGTCATTGAATCAGCTTTTGGTACCTTTGGAAGTGTGGGCAGGTGTCAAGTCCTGCTGGAAAATCAATTCAGCATCTTCATACAACTTGTCAGTAGAGGGAGGCGTGAGGCGCTGTCAAATGTCTTGGTAGACGGCTGCATTGACCGTGGACTTCAGAAAGCCCAGTGGATCAACACCAACAGATGACATGGCACCCCAAACCACCACTGACTGAAAATGTCACACTGGACTTTGAGCAAAGTGGATTCTGTGCCTCCTCACTCTTCCTCTAAAACCCTGAGACCTTCATATCCAAATAAAATACAGAATTTACATTAATCTGAAAACAGGACTTTTGACCGTTGCACGAAAGTCCAGTTTGTTTTCTCCTTAGCCCAGGTAAGACTCTGGTTCAGAAGTGACCTGATGGGGCGAAAGCCACATTTGTAGTCCCTATCTAGTATTCATCTGTGTCTGCAATAGATTTTGCTTGACAATCTTCTCAAGAATGTGGTTCTCCCTGTTGCTGGTGCACCTTATCCTACCACTCTTGTTCCCGTCCACCTTCTTCAGCAATTACCTTTTTTTTTTAACCTTCCTTGTTAAGGGTGGCGCTGACTGTCTTCTGACTGCAACAATTAAAAAACGTAATCAAAAAACACCAGGTACAAACACTTTTGCCAGGTTTAGATTGAGCAAATTTAAGGAGTATGAGACGTTTTGCAGGGCACTGTTGCATTTCTTTGTTGTCTCCAATCAGAAAAGTGGGGGAGAAGGAGGAAGAGGGAGAGGAATCAGAGGTGGTCAAAGACGAGAAGAGAGAGTGCAGACACGGAGAAGGGGAGCTGGTACTCGTTAGCGCGCTGTTCATCAGTCTTGTGGGGGTCAGGGTTCAGGGAGCCCCAAGGCTCGGTGTGTGACCGGTCACCTTTCACCCCTGACCCCCGCAGCCAGCACCTGGAGCTGAGGTATTTCCTCATAACGTTAACTCCTTCATTATTGATTCGCAGCTAGAAGGGCCGAGGCCTCGAAGCACGTGTGGATCTGAGATGTCTTTAGATGTTTCAGCATTTGAATTCAGAGAAAGCGCCACAACCGACTGTTCCAGCTCAAACGAGGGCAAGGTGGGAGAGAGAAATAAAGGGGAATCAAAAGAGGACAAGGAGGTACAGGAGATGGAACAGTCGGAGGAGAAAGAGGAAGAGGAGGAGGGAAGTCAGGGTCACAGCTGCGATAAAGAGGTCGGAATGAAAGATGTTGCTTCGGTCGGACAGGGAGGAAAATAAACATCCTCCCTAAAAATAGTTTGCTGTCCACTTCATGCAGCCCAGCTCTCACTCCAGCCAGGTGTTGGAGCAGCTTTGCTCCCCATAACAGAATCAGGACCGCCTAACTTTTCCAAGCAAACTGGCTTCATAATGTAAAAAATGTGTCTCCGGGCTTTGATGTGAGGGTTCCCTCAAAGCTCATAAGACAAACAGTCGGGGGATATCTTAACCCCTCAAATAAATATGACATGCCTGTCTTAACTTCATATCTGCTCCTGCCTGTTGTGGCTCAACTTTGACCTTTTTCCGTGACCCATGCTGTTGACTTTCCTTCTCTCCGTATGTCTTCATTTCCCTTGAAGAATCTCTCCTGAGCTAAGGTGAACTGCTTGGAAATCCGTCTGAATGAAGCTTTTTCTTTTCTCTCTCTTCTGGCTGATGGACAGATTCCAGTTTGATTGAACCCAAATGCTCAAGGCAAATAAGACAAACAAGAACACACACACACACACACACCTGTGTCTCCCTCGGCCTATCTTTCATCACCCTGCTTTTTGTTATGTGTCCGTCTTCCGGGGGGCCCCCTCCTTTCGCTATTTATGCCTGCAGAGCTACTTTGTTGTGCTTTTAGTGGCTCGGTTTGCGGATGGAGCAGATGCTGGAGCTGATATTCCCTGATCCTGCATTGAGCTGAGATAAGAGCAGATTGATGCCCGAGTTAGGGAGCACGGGAGTAATTGCTGAGGCTTTGATGATCCCGGCCAAGAGCTCTGCTTGCTAACAAGGACGTCCTCATATTTGGGATTTTTTTCTCCTCATCCCTACAGGTTTGAAATAGTCTGAAAACGTGTACACGCACTCATCATGTCCATGAATGTCACATACATTTGGTGAGTTTTGTGATGAATTTGAACTGTTCTTGGACATGAAAAAATTGCCAAAGCTAAAGCTGGACAGACGAAGTCTGAATTTAATCATGAATTTATTCATGCAGACCCAGATTTTTGTATACACTCCCATTAATATTTGCATAGATGTACCTTGACCATCATCTACGGGCCTCTGGTAGATGAACGTTTGTCCCTTCTCGGTAGAATTGGTAAAGCTTTTTCAGATTAGAAACATTAATCCTCATGTTTGTCTATTTTATGTTTGAGATCATTGTTGTCCCAGTTGTCCAAGTTTCAACCATCGAGATGTCCAGTTGAGGAAAATCAGTCTTCCCTTTGTTTAAACTAGTTTGTGCAAAACGTCACCCAGCACGATGATTGTCTGACCATAAGGGTGTTCATTTTGGAGCAGGTTCTTATTTCTTGGACCCTCTCAGTCCAAGGCAATGTAAAGCTTGCTTAAACCCGACCGGGGACACCAGTACTCCACCGGTTTCCAGTGTGTGAACGGTGGTGGTTTTGTACTTTTGCTGCCTCCATCCATCGTCTATACCCACCTATCCCTTCAGAATTACAGGGGCAGCTCATACCTACCTACATGAAAACTCCGTGCAGAAAGAACCCGGCCCGGGATTCAAATCCAGGACCTACCTGCTCTACCAACTGCACCACCGTGCAGGCCTTTTCTGAACTTGTTTCTTCTGAATTTGGGGTCAGATGACTGAACTTTACACACAACTAGGTACTCTGGAACCTTCTGGAATAATCCGGACCTCAAACCTAATAAAAAAAATGCATAGAGTTCCACTAAAACCTGCTACATTAAATAAACTTTAACTTGCTAGTTTTGCCATGAAGTGCAGTGAACGATCAAGCCAAATTTGTGTCTAACGATCGCTGATGGCAACAAGGAGGCCTAAACTTAATGTGTAATTCCTGCCCATGATTAGTGTGAGGTAACCTCTGACCTACACTGTGGACATGTTTGTGCAGCAATGCATGCTCAGATCTGATGCCTCTTTTTGTTTTTCTTTTCATTTTTGCTCTGAGTGTGAAATCATGCATGCGTACATTAGGCGTTATAATGCTCATCTCTTTGTTTCTAAGGCCATGCCACTGTGACAGCGTGTGTATGTGCCGGAGGGGGCCTCCTCCAGTTTTTTTTAGTTTTTTTTTTACAGCCTCTTTATTTATAGCCTGCACAGAATCACGCTCAGCTGAAAAAGCTATGACATAATCAGGCTGACAGATAACATTCTGTCTGCAGATAGAGTTATCTACAGCTCTGGATATAAGCTTATTTTCATAGAATAAAGGCTCTCGTCCGCTTCGCATGAAATGAAAGCGCAATCAGATGACGTTTCATTTGCAGGGGCGCGAGGCTTGCCTGCTGGGGTTACACTTGGAATATAAATATGTGATCAAAGTTACAGCAGCCTGTACAATTTCCCAAAGCACCCGCCGGCAGGAGGTGGGGGGATAAAAGTCCCCTGATGAGGTTGTTCGGTGGGGCGGTGCTCTGATTAGAGGTGGATGCTGGTGGCTCTTCAGCCGAGATCTGAGCAATCTGGTCTGTGTTCTGCTGTGATGACGCCACTGAGGACATGTCAGGGACACCAGGCGGCAACAATGACATGTTGATCCCACGGGCTTTGGACGGTTGACCTGACGCTTGACTGGTACAAGAGGGTTCAGACAGGACGGATATCCAAACAAACAAGCAAATCTTATCTCAGCCCTGCCCCAGCCCTCAACCTCAGCTCTTCCTGCTTATTCCCAGGGAGTTGCTTCTTCTCTGAGGGAGGATAAATTCCTGGATTTGCGTAGGCCCTTGTCTCTTAGGGTTTTTTCACACTTGATAATCCAGTGTATTGGGGACCAAAATAATGACATCTGTTACATTTTCAGCTGGTTTGCTGCGGTTTGCTTTCACGCTGCATTGGGTCAAACGAAGCAAACTTTTTGAAAAACCTGTTCAACCCTTACCTGTGGTGCAACTCCAGGAAAACCAATGAAGAAGACGACTAAAACTACCTTCTTCACAATATGTAGTAAAAAATGGGGTGGCGTCAGATTTTAGCGGTTGTAGGATTTCTCTTTTGTCTTTGGTAAAAGATTACTAGTCATTTTCCCTGATAGAGCTAAACTCTCATGTTTGTTTATTTGTATTTACCCAGAATGCCTTTGCTTCCTGCTTTTGGAGCTGTCTCTCGTCTGCTTGCATCCACATGTGCATTTGCATCGCACTAAATCGCACCTCGACCAAATCAAGGCTTGGATTTTTGGGCAGACCAGAGTTTGCTTTTTTGGTCCGCATCAGAGTTTGATTGCGCATTCACACTTCCCCAAGCGAACTGAACTTTCCAGCCAATCAAACTAGAGTTCAATGAAAGCGGACCAAACAGGGCCGGTGCGAATGCACCACTAAACACTTCAAGGGGGATCTACTGCAGCGAGAGAGGTGATAAGTGGGAGATCATTACAAGCCCTGAGCCGGAGCCAAATGAGATGACGCACACCGCGGGATCATAATGCCGGGCGAAATCGGTAAGGACACTGAGATGAAATTAGACGTTAAACCCCTCTGTATCATTTAGCAACAATAATTTCTTCAGCGTGTCAGCGCTGTGGGCTACTTGTTCCGGTTCCAGCGCTTCCTTAAGAGAGCCAGCGCTCGGTTCAAAAAGGGGAGAGCAATGAGTCAGATCCTCAGCTCCAATTATATCTGCATCCCTGCAGTTTGCTCTTTGCAGCCGGCGCACACATCCCCACATAAGACACGCTTTGAAATCTAAGTTAGCTGCCAGGGATCGCCTGTAGCTGTCAAGAAAAATAACAGGCCGGCAAACAGAATCACACAGGCGGCGTCTGCTCCAATGGGAGCTTGTTGACCATCGCCGAGCCAAGGGACTGCGAAGGAGAGGGAGGAGGGGAGAGAGTTGGAGGGTGAGCTCACAGAGGTCGCTTTGAAGTTTCTATTCAGGTCTTTGTCCCATTCAGGCTGCTGGCAGTAGACATCTCTACTTGGGGCCGGGCCCCTCCCATCATCGCACCGTCTCCCTGCTCACTCACACACACGCTGCAAAAGAAAAAGCAGGCACGTCCGCAGGTCCTGTCCATCACAGAGGCCTTAATTAGAGCCGATTCAAATGCACCCTTTTGTACCCTTCTCACTCTCCTCTCTTTCTTTAACCCCCCACCCTCACTCATTTCGCTCTCTTTCACCAACTCCCACCCTCTCTTTTTCACCCTTTCCTCTCGCTTTCTAGACCCTTTTCCCACTTTTGTTGCCCTCCTTTTCTTGGCAGGGAGCGGGGCACCTCTCCAGACGTTTTCTTCTACATGCCATGAGCTCCCTCCCCTCCCCCGCCATCCTCCTTTCTACCCAACCGTCCCTCTGAGTCTGGAAGCCGAGTGTGACCTAATGTTTGACAGACAAGCATCCCCGGAGAAAGAACTCATCTATCAGTGGCTTGTAATTCTATTAGGATGGACAGAACAAACCCCCTCTCTCACCTCCAGGCCAACATTTGGCATATTATCTCTATCCGTTTAGCTCTTCTTCTAAGCCTCCAGGCAGTAGGTCTACAAAATACCAACAAATAACCAAAGTGAGTTGACAACATATGCAGCGGCCAGCAGAAGTACAAGTCTGTGTTTTAGACTTTTACAATCACAAACTTCTATGTATTTTTATTGGGATTTTGGGTGAGACAATGTGGTGGAATTTGGAAGGTTGTCAAGATTCTGGGGAGGAAAATGGCATAAATTCGACCCGAATGAAACGTTTTCCCATTCTTCTTTGCAAAAGGCCGTAATCTCGGTCAGACTGAATGAGGAGGTTCTACGAACAGCAATGCCAACCTCTCACCACAGATTCTCAACTAGCTTTGGTCCCAATTTTTGACTGGGCCATTTTTAGAAATCAATCTAGTTTAACTTAAATCATTCCACGTTAGCTCTGACTGTGTCTTTTGCAGCCTCTTTCTTCGAAGATTCAACTGGATTTAGTTTCATCTGTCTTCCCATTGGGTCTGTGAAGAGCAGTGGACCCAACTCTGCGTACGCATTGCTTCCATCTTTGTACGATATTGATTCTGTCTATTCTTTTAAAAAGCAGCTGTTTTATAAAGACAGCCATTTTTTTTATTAGCAGTTTTTTAAAATTTGATTTATTCTTTGATGTTTTAAAACTAGTCAGTTCAAGTCAACTGCATGAATGTAAGTGCTGATACTTGTAAACAATGTTGCTAGGTCCCTCTAGAGAAAGAGATTGTAGATCTCGGCGAGGTTTTTAACTGGCTAAATAGTTGTTTAATATCATTAAAACATTTTTTATATGCTGTTTTATTTCTTCTTTTAAGCTTTTATGCTTTAACTTCAGTGTTTTTATTTTTTAAAGTCTAATTTTACAATGAAACATTTTTTTTTACCTTTGAAAGTCTAATTTTACAATGAAACATTTTTTTTTACCTTTGAAAGATCCCATATGAAAAAAAAAAGTTTGCTTACTTACTAACATTACGCATCGCTGTCAGTTCAGTTCTTATTCAACTTAAACATATGTTGAAAATTAAATAGTGTAACTGATGTCTTACAGCATCTTTACAGTCCTTGTGGATGGTGATGCTGTGGGCAGGAAGAAGAAGCCTCTGACCGAAGACGGTTGCTGGCAATAACTTGACATCCCAATGGCTTAATAGTTCAGTATCCATTCAGCAGAAACCACATTCTGCAGTAACATGTCCTGAATGACTCCATCAGTTGTTGGTGAGTACTGCTGTTCCACCTCATTTGCGTTTGCTGCTTCTCTTTTGTGCTATCACACCTGAAAATCCAGTAAACTCGGTTCAGTTGGGCACCAAAATTACATTTGTTACACTTTCATCTGGTGCGGCATATTGCACTGTCAAAAAAACCTAATCCTTTAAAAAATTTGTTTGCCTCCTTGCCTGTGGTGGCGCTGCAACCACTGAGATAAATGACACAAAAAGCTCTGAACAACAACAACTTCCTTCTTCACAAATTGAAAACAAAAATGGAGTAGCATCAGATTTTAGTGGTTGCAGGATTTCTCTTTTGTCTTTGGTAAAACACTACCAGCCATTTCTACCTACAGCGAGCCGCTAGAGTCGTTTGTTTGTTTAGGTTGTATTTACCCAGAATGCCCTGCGCTATAGTCTCTTCCTGCTTTTAGGGAGGCCACCTGTCCGCTTGCATGGAGCTGAGCTAGAGTTCATTTCAACCGAATCGACACCTAAAAACGTTTTAGGCGAACCAGCGTTGGCGTTTTTGGTCTGCAACTAGAGTTCGATTGCAGATTCACGCCTCCGCATATGAGACGGTCTTTCTAGGTAAAGGAACTAGAGTTCGGTTGAAGCAGACTAAACAGGGCTGGTGTGAATGCACCATAGTTTAAAAAGCCGGGCAGAGAGATGTCAAAGTTATGAACACGATGTTTCCCCATAATGATCGGTGGAAGAGATGGTTTGAACTTCTTCTTTCTCTGCTCTTTGATCCTGCCCTGCATCCATAAAGCCTTCTTCTGTCAAATCCACTGGGATTTGGGGCCACACTTCAGGTACTGTCTGAGCTTTTGAGATGCTAATCAGCTGCTTCCACTTGTAAAAATACCTTGTTGCCACGATTATGCATCATAACAACCGTCAGAAAATATAAAAGCAGGAGCAAAAATTATTCCAGCTGCACGGCATCCTCAACCAGATGGAACAATTATCTAAACATGCAACGCCTCAACCAAAAAAAAAAGAAAAAAAAAAAAAAAAAAAAAGACGATGAACAAAAGTCTACACAATGCAAACAGTATGTTCAGATTTATTTGTAATGTTCTGTTCTTGTCTGACTAGAGCACCTTGTTTCACGTGTCTTCTTTACGTGACTTGGAGCAAATTGGACATCTTGTAACTTGGAATAAAGATAATAATAATAAAAAATAATCTTGATTTAATATTTTCCAGTCTTAAATTGTGTTTTAAGAGTGCACAGTTAATAGTTGGATGGGGAGAATGTCCCACCTGAGCAGTAAATCTGTCCAGATGGACAGCCATGTCTTGGCAGGTTCCATTTTCGGATGATGGATTGAACATTTCTCTGTGAGATGTTCAAATTATGGCCGAATCCTGACCCAAGGCTTATTAAGTCGTACATCTATAATAAGGATAAATTGCACTGAAGTTTACTTATTAGTAGAGTGCTGAAGGCAGTTTGCTAATTTTCACTTAGGGAGAGAGCAGAGTAAAAGCACCTGAGTGCAAATGCATGCCGCACTTTTCCGATTTTATTTTGAAAGACATTTTGAAAATCGTTTTCCAATGTTTACAGAAAATCCTCAGTAGATGTTAAAGTTTTGACAAAATGCTGAAAACTACGTGGCACACTATGTACACTATCCGTGTTCTGACTTTCTTGACCACAGACAGTTGCCTTGTTCTTCAGTGACTAACACAATTTCTCCCTAAAATCAAATCTAATCTGATAAGCTGGGATGGTATAATGTGGCAGCTTAAGATAGGAGGAGACCATTCCTCCACTAATCAGCATTCTTATCAACATTCCCCTGTGTTTATGTGTCAACAAGGACTGCCACATGAAACATCTCATCTCGTTAAAGGGAGAGCGGAGAGGAGGGAAGAAGAAGAAGAGAAGGCTGGGTTGTTAAATCAGGCAGGACTTGTTTAGCACAGACCGTCATTTGTCTGTAATCAGAGCTTTCCTGTCAGTCATAATGACTGAGACGAATAAAAGAGATGAGGGAGAGAGAAGGAAGACGTCTGGGCAGCAATCAAGCCAACCGCAAACAGGAAATGTAATGTCTGCGGATGCCCTGGCTGTTGTGTTTGGCCTCGCTGATGTTGCTGTTAAATCAAAAGCAGCATGAACGGCTCGTACAGCAGCCTTCAAGTGTCAGCCCTTCCCAAAATAGCCTGTTTACATTAGCCGCCTTTTCCCACTGCCTCAGCTGGCGCTGGTGTTTGGAATGGATCTGACTTGTTTGTCTTTATGCTCCTCGCGTTTCCCTTAAGCCGAGATTTCGCCGGCCGTGAAGCCGGACGGGAGTCATCTGTTTGTGCGGTTCTGCGGGGTTTGTGTCGTCTCTGTGGTTAATGGCTGCCGGGTATCAATCGCATCCGGATCCTCCCATCGCTCTTCAGATAACGATGGCTGACCACTTGACCCCGTGCATGCCCCGCTCACTCCTGAATCCACGGCCCGTTGATAGGCCCCCGTAACGCCGCCGAGGCTGCAGCACTTTCGGCTCCTACCTCACCTGGCCCGAGGATCACAGAAGGAAACGGGCCAGAGATCATTAGGAGCAGATTAAGAACAAGAGCGGAACACTTCGGCTGTGATTTATTTTCACTGTGTGGTTGCTGGACTAACAACACGCCAAACAGAGGCTTCATCCAGGAATAATGATGTCATGGCTTCAGAGTAAATATCAAAATGAGAAGCATCCGTGTCCTCAGCAGGGTTCAATTTGGACTTGAAGTTGAGAACACAGCAGACTAGCGTTGCTTTAGGAGTTACGGCGAAAGACTACTGAGCGAACTAAACATTTGTTGCGGAATATTTTTGGTAGCTAGCTGCAGATCTTCCAAAAAATGTGAAATATCTGTGTTATCAAACCCATATGGCAAGGATTTCCCGTTTCAGTGCTGTATATTATTATTAAGTACTTTTCTGGGAGGCTAACATCTGGAAAGTTTAGTTTTAGTGTCCCTCTGTCTGTGAAACTGTCGGATATATATGGCTGAGAAGGTTTCTATTACAAACATAATATGGCTGAAACGACTCATTTCCTTAGATTTTGCTCCCAATGAGTTAGGCATGCTGGGAATCTTTGAAAGTTGTTTTGATCAATACTTTCTCAGGCTTTCTAAAGTTCTTTCAAAGCCTTTTTTTTTTCTTTTTCGTTTTAGACTTTGGCTTTTTATTCATTTTCTGTTGAAGCCTTGTGATGTTATAATCCTGAGGTGGTTGAGTCTGTTTTCCCGTTTTCACAGCAGCGGGGTTGACTCCTTGTGAGATGTCACACCTGCAGGTTATTCACCGCTCAGCAGCATGGTGTCTGTAGGATCAGTGTTCCTCTCTTGCAGTTGCCTGATTGTTTCGTCTCGGTTGTGACAATCAGCCCATCTTGTTGTGAAACCACATTCTCCTCGTATTCAGAAGTCGGATATTCTGAACTCATTATTAGAAATGCCATAAAAATAACCCCCCCCCACTAAAGCAGGAATAGTGATCAGTATTGTTGGCAATGTATGACAGTAGCTATGTTTCCACTACAAATGTGCATGAGACCTTGTTGAAATATCTTTTTCCATTAAAAAAAGAAATGCAATTAAAATCACATGTGAATACGCTCGTTTATGTGATTGAGTCACCAAAAAACATGCCGCTACATCATCCTCACATCACTTCCTGTCATCTTCTTAGCCATTTCCATCAGTAGTAACATCCTGTTGTTGGTTGAATCATTCGAGACGAAAGAAGTGTTTCCATTTCAGTTTTGTCAAACACACTAATTTTGATATGAATGTAAAACAACCTCGTCTCAGTGCCAAAACTTTACATAGAGAAACAAGAGCTTTTACGAAGTTGCCGCAGATTTATCTTCGAAATGTCAAATTGCGCAATTTTAAGGTCAATGGGAACGCAGATACTCTGAGTCTTGATAAAGAAGTGGCACATTATCAATCCACACTGGGCTGTTGTTAGGAAGTATTGTTACCAGTTACAACAAGTAACAAATCCACACCAGAACATGCTCCATCCTTTTTTTTTTTTTTAAGCACCAATACTTGAATTGACTCGCTGTAATTTAAGAAACCATCCCATCTGTGAAAGCTGATGTCCAACAAAGCAAGAGGAACTTTATGCACTACTTATCTTCCATACATGGCTGTCAGCCCTTGTCCTGTCACATCATAATCAACCTTCATCAGTATCAGAATGACTTTATTATTGGTTCCGTTGGGAAATTTCCCTTGCAGTCGGGGAAAAATCATGAACGCAATCACTCTACAACATTGGCAAGAGCACAAAATAAAGCACTGGGAAAATTTCTGCACAAATATCTCTTTTCAAACAGTGATCTGACTAAAATGACAACGCAGTCTCACTCAGTCACATTTTAGATGTAATCTGAATAATGGCCTGAGTAAGAGAAGAGTTTTTCCATCTGTTTGGTCCTTGATTTAGGCTGTCTGAATCTCTTTCCAGATGGCAGGAGTTCAAATGTGCCATGAAATGGGTGATTGAGTGAAATGGTTATTCGCCTTCTGTGTGACTCCGTTTATTAAAGATGTTTCTGTTAAAACAGGTACTTTGGTTCAGAAAATTTTGCCTTTTCACTATTTGTTTCATCCTGCTTTTGCCTCCTGCTCTTATGTTGCCAAACCAGGTGATGAAAGTAAATGCAAGGACAGATTCCGTCACAGAATTGTAGACCATAATCATGAACTTTTTACACACACCAACTTGAATGAATTTGTGGAAGAAATGCAATCTCTGATGTACTTTTTTGCATTTTTATTGAACGTCAGCTTCTGGTGAGTGACTCATATCTCTGAACATGCTAAAGCAAACTAAAGTCAGCGGCCTGGACATCTTTCTGAATGTTCCCTTTGGTTTATACTTTGTTCTTTGTGTATTTGATCTACATCAATTTTTAAAACATGACAAGTAACATGACAAGTGACCCATTGTCTTAGACATATTGTCTAAGAAAGTCGACGAATGACGCACAAAAGACCATGTTAGGCCAAAAAAAGCATATGAATAGCATCAAGTATTGCATTTAGCTGTTGTATATTTTAAAAGATTTAACTAAAGAAACGAGGGAATAAAGTAGTTCACTGCGGAGTTATTTCAGATGTCATTTGACAGATAATCAATGGAGACGGGACAGGTGACCCGACAGACTGGCACTCCTTTCTGCCTCTGCCAACGTAACGTAACGAACACAGAAATAGCTTGACTGAGAAAATCAGCAGTGAACTCGAGAACACGGCGTCTTGTGTAGCTTCACACAAAAGGCTGTGCTGATTTCCACTAACGCGCCATTATATCTCGCCGATTGAAGCATTTTCAGCTTCGCTTATTTTGAGCTGCTAAAACCAACAGGTGGAGGTGATGAAAGGGACTCTGTCTAATAAGCTGTTAGGATTTTACACCTGGATGGTTCCTAAGCTTTTCTACAAACGCACTAAAATACAGAATTAAAGCGAGTTATGCAAACGCAGGAGCCCCGCATAGGAGTGCACTGGTGGCTCTGCAAAAGTTCAAGTTGGCTAATTATGTGGTTGGAAACTTTGAAAAATCTTATTTATTATTGATCAAAACTACTTGACTCGAGACAGGCTAGATCTTTGAAGGCAAACTATGTAGAAATCGGCCATTTTTAAAGAACTTTATTTATTTAGCATCTTGTCATATTTTAGCTTATAATTTACACCCAAGACAGAGTGATGGCACCCAAAGGGAGGCAAAATTTACACTTTTTGTGGTGTAAAAAATAAGATAATGACTTTCTTCACCTTCAATGTGTCTCATCAGGATTTTATATGTCTGCTAGAGATCTGACAATTAAAGTGAATTTTATTTTGCAGCGTCACACAGTGAGAGTGAGCTTGACTCAAAATCCATAATGCAACCTGAAGACAACCAGACTGTGGAAAGCTCCAGGCAAGAACGTAACTACATCCGACAGAAAATCTGTGAGTTTACCTGAAGAGGGTTACATGGGATGTCCTCGCAGTGTGAGGGATTTGGGAAAGTAGGTTGAGCAAATATCTCAACCTGAGATGTGGGATGCTGATAGACTTCTATCAAAGAAGACATTTTAACAAAACAAACCAATTTCTTATGAAAAAAAGGCACAAAAACCTGTTTTGGCAAGTGTTGAAACTCTTAAACTAAAGTGTTACTTCATCATAATAATGATGTGAAAGCTCCTCAAAATTATGGGATTGTTAGTTCCTCCCACTTGAATGTCTCTTTAAAATCTTTCTGGATTTGACCCCGCAAACAAAGTTATAGGGAGGGGAAGTTTGTGACCATAAATGTACAAAAATCATCAACTGCTTCTAAAACCTCCATCCATACAGTGTCTGTACCCTCTTCCTTGTAGGGTCATCACTGTGAAAACGTTCAAAACGCATCACGCATTTCCTCTCCACTTGTATTACGTTGCTTTTTGTGAACATGAAAAACATTTAGAGTTGCAAAGCCTTCGCCGAAAATAACTCCCTAAGCCCAGAGCGTGAATTGCAAACCCTTGTCTAAGCTCTTGGCTTTTCTACTTTAACTCATCTTTATCATCCTGAAACTCTTCAGTGTAATCCTCACACAGTGACCATTTATGCACAAACAAAGACTTAGCAGCTGCCTGCTCTGAGCAATTTTTAACCCTGCAGGGCGACCAGCTTGGGTAAAGTGGACATTTCAGGCTGGGGCCGTTTTGGAAGAGGCAGTGGCCTCATTAGAACAATATAGACGAATGAGAAAACTAGTGTTTTGGATAAATTAATCTGGTCTAAAATGGAGTTGTGAGCGTGATTAGGACTCTTCAAATTTTGAGTGAGGGGCATTAAAGAGAATTAAAAAAGGATCCAGAAAGTTAAACATCAGCGACTAAGATAACATTTACTAGAGAAGATTTCCCATTTCCCATCACAGTATCATCATCAGTGTGTTCATCATTAACGCATCTTAATCTTTAACTTGTTTAAACAAGTGTATCCTAACCCCCTTGTCACCTCTCCCCCTGGCCTCTCTTGTTCTCTACGGAGGAAAAAGAACACTGTTTTTTTTCTTTTTGGCTTACAGCGAAACGACTTGACAAGTCTTGGACGAAGCGCCCCAAAAATCTGCAGCAGACACAGTCGTTGGCGAGTTCAGCCAAGACTGTTAGGTTTTTGACGTTCGTGACTCTCAGCGGCCATTTATCTATTTGCCTTGAGCCAAGACAAAAGAAAAAATTATGATAATAATAATAATAATAATAATAATAATAATAATAATAATAATAGCCTCTGCATATTTATGTCCCTGTCAGGATGATCGCTTCCACCAGTGCTAACGTTCATCCAATATACGGAGCAAACCCCGTGCACTTTGGATTAAAAATAATGCCCAAAATGGTGACACTCTAATCACCCTCAGCTGCACTCTGTAACTCTAAATCAAAGGTCAAAAAGTCAGTAAACACCAGGTCTGCCTAGCATCTGGCCGCTGACAGTCGGCATGTTTTAGCTGTTGGATTTCTCGTCCGAAGCCGTGTTTTCTCATCGTTTAGTCAGAAACACATGAAACTTTCCATCGTGAACCTTCGCCCCTTCACCCCCCCACCGATGGACCCAAACAGCTGCGCTCTTCAGGCAGCAGCGATATTAAAGTGCAAACTGGCTATTTATAGGGGCATAAAGATAAATTAACATGATGATCTCACTCTTTGAAAATGCACCGGCTTCTATAGAGAGTCTGAAGGGTGGAAAGAAGCTTCCTAATGGGACTGAGTGTGGACAATAGCCCCGCTTGTCCTCACATCTTCCGTGTTGTTTCCCCTGTTCAATAAAGCCTGTAGTATACAGCTCTGAAAAATACATGAACAGTCCATCTGTCACTTGCTATAATCCTCTTGTAAGTGACTGTGCTGGTATTTTGTTCTTCGATGTGCGCGGTGCTACTTCCACACTGCTGCTGCAGATTACTCTCACTTGTTCCCGAGGCAAATCTCTGTAAAATTGCACACTGCCGCTGAGCTGTTTCTGGACTTCGAAGCTGCTGTTTGGTACCACTCCTGACAAATGGAAACTCACGTACAACTCCGTCCCTGTTGAAGTCGTGTCCCAATCGGTTGGGGAGCTTCGGCCGCAGCTGTGGCATCACATCAGAGTCACAAAACCAGAGGTATCTCATTGGGCTGCGTCAGATCAGGTGTCCAACTGTGACTAACTGATTGGCCGATGAGTTATCGGGTATCCCAGAAGTTCTGTGGACATCTCGCTCTGTGGCAACCAGACTGTGTTTTGTCACTGCTGTGGATGCAGCCATGACACAGCAGTCGCCAACCGTGGATGTTTCCACTGCAAGTGAAACCTAAAAATATAAATACGCCTGGGCAATTCCATCCACTAACTTCCATTGTAGTTGTTTGGGGTATAATGTGAAAGACCAAAAGAAGATTGCTAGGAGCAAGGATAAGGGCACAAGATTTTCAATTTATTTTTTTTATAAATTTAATCTGAAAATCTGCGGCGTACATTTGTAATCCCCTCTCAGTCCAGGTCAATACTTTCTAAAGCCAGCTTTTGTTGTGGTTGCAGCTACAAATCTTTAGGGCTTTAGACATCTAGTGTCCTTTTATTTTCTTGCAAACTCAATCAGATTAAGATGGAGAGCATCAATGAACCGAACAGTAAATTTTCAAATCTGCCCTCAGATGTTCAACTTGATTCATTTCACTACTTTGACTGGGCCATGTCATCGAAGCAATTCTTTTGCAGTTCTGGTCACAGGAGTTTCTAGTCTGTCGCGGCCTTGAACAGGTTTTCTTCCATTATTGGCATTTATTAACGCTGCGCTCCAGTTGGGAAATTCCGACTTCCCAGTCAAAAAAGAATCAACCGAATCTCCCTCCGAAGTCGGGTTTCCCACTGGGAAACTGGGAGCAACTCCGACTAGAGTCGACTTCGCATTTCAGCTTTTGCCGTTCCTTCCATCAACAACGGCGAGATGATGTGGTGGAAACGTGTTTATTTTACAAGACACACATGTAAGAGTGCGTCTGTAATCAGAGTTGCATGTAGCGCCTGCAACAATAAATGGAGCAAATTAAAGGGATGTTTGTGTATGAAAAGTAAAGCCCAAAATGATGTTTGTAAGAAATACAGCAAACAATGTTTATGGGCGTCACCATGTTGGAATCCTGACATCTTAATTAGAAAGCTGTTACCTCGGGTCTGACGTCAAACCCACTTCGGCTTCCAGCTTCCAAGGCAACTGGAATGCAGCATTAGCTCCATCCATTTTCTTCCCCACGCTTGCTGTGTTCCTGAATACACTTTTATGTGTTTTTACTTGGTAAAAGAGTCCTTCAGACCTTTTCCTTTCACTTTGTAATGGTCTGCTGCTGTCTGTCAGGTGACACCCCAATGAAATTCACTGAAGTTTGGGGTCCAACTGCTTTGGCAAGGCGCCGTACCGCGTATCCCTGTGGTCAGAGAACGTCACGCTGGCTAGCAACCTGTTCGATTGTGCTGTGGATCCAACAACTACCCCGTTACTTCGGGGTAGTTGTTGGATCTACAACAGAATCCAACAGGTCTCCCACACCGGAAAAACACACAAATATAAATACCCTCAGATAATTATAGTGTATGGAGCGTGAAGCATGTGTTGAGCTTATTGTCTCACAAAGATTTATGGGCTGTCTGCAGACAACAGGATGTTGGAAGAAGAAAAAAAAAGCATAATTTTAGGAAGCATAGAGCAGCTCTTAAAAATGTCTGTTTTCCTCCCAATTACACAAAATCCCACCCCTCCCTTCGCCTCTCTTCTCTTCTCTCTCCCCTCTCTCTCTGTGGGAGCCCCGACGCGTTTTTGTTGCCACCGTTAGGGGGCGGCATTGTTTGCATAAATGCAAGGCAACAGAAAGAATCGCACACACAAAAGGGGCACAGACATGGACATGATCAATTATGTGTCAAGCATTTCTTCCTCAGTGAATGAATGGCTCGGTGACTACAGGGCTACCGGCCGCCTATTGTCTATTGACGCTGGGAGACGAAGTTCTCATGCAGTTCATTATCCCCCAAAGAGGACAAACAGCGAGAGATCCAAAGAGGCCATTAATCATCATTCCCTTCAGAGAGGAGAAAAGAGGCAATCAAACTAACAGGTACTGTAACCCCTGCACCGCAAACTGTAAAGTTGCGTTTTATGGGCCAAAAAATAAAAAAATAAAAAATCATAAACACATTTGCCTGTTTTTATGATGATGATGATGATCAAGGTCAGCACAATCATCGCCATTAAACAATATAATTGAGACGTTTATGACATAAGTAGCTCGTTTATGATCAATTCCCCTCTCTCATTTAAATGGGGCCAAAGTTTTTTTTTTTTTTTTTTATTCTAGTTTCCTGTCCCTTCTCGCTTCTGCTTTCATTTTGACGAATAACTCCAAAGTCCGTTTCGGTTCGGGTCGATGGTTCCGGCCGAAGCGGCTGGTTGGGGGGTGAAAAGCGGGGGGTCAACCTAATAGCACCCTCCCACACCACCGCCACCATTCCGTAACCCATTTTCCTCCTCCTCCAGTCCACCCCTCCACGTCCCCATAAATGCCTTCGCTTCCTGCTTCCAACTTCGGACAGAGCGCCGTGATTGGCCACAACGCACGCTGTGGGCAGTCCCCGCCCGCCTTTGCCTGCCTGCGCCTCTCCGCTCGGCTCGAGTTACCAAGCCGAGCTCGGGCTGTTGCATATACACACACACACACACACACACTCCACACACACATAACATACATACAAGCGTTCACCGGAGTGTTTTCAAGGAGATGATTTTTTTTTTTTTTCTGGGGGGGTAAAACAGAAAAGGAAAGAAAAAAATGAACGCGGAAAGATGGGAATGTCGCCGAGCTGATTGAGATCTACTCCTCGACCCCCAACAGACGCAGGTCGGATCCATCCTCCTCTACACTTTCGGTCCAAAGAGCGGCGTGCATTTTTACGCACTGGGCATATCGCTCCGGGAAGGCGGACTGAGACTGCTCACAGCGCAATCCTCTCACGCTGAGAGCCGGGAGGGATATTTACAATAGAAACTCCCGATTCCTTTGCGGAGAAGAA
>NW_006800005.1:1857657-1858862 GCF_000485575.1 Poecilia formosa | reverse complement strand
AACAGGGTTAAAGAGAAAAACAGCCACAGGTCATACAGGACACTCATTTCCTCCAGATCATCCTGCGCACACATCGGTTCAGATCAGTCAAGGACGAAACAAGCAGAAGTAGGTGGCGGAGGGGGGAGAGCGAGAGTGAGAGAAAGATAGAGAATTGATAGATATATTGATAGCTAGATAAGGGGAAGACCTGAAGACGATCTGAAGAAGAAGTCGGACAGGGGGACATGTATCTGACAGCGACCTCGCATGCTCCCGACTGATCCCGAGCTCACCTTCCCACGGGCCGAAGCGCGCACTCAGGCTCGTCAGGCGCGACGCAGCGCCCCCGTCGCTCCGGCTTCTCGGCTCACTCTCCTCGGCGTGAATTCCTTCAGCATGGCGGGGCTCGGATGTTGGAAGTATTACCTCTGGATGTATATTCTAATGTGCAGGTCGGCGCTACCCTCGGCTAAGTCGCTGGAGACTATAATTTGGAGCTCGCAGAATCCCAAGTAAGTCCCAAGTCCTTCGTACAAGCACGGCTGGGAGCTGCAATTGCTGGGGGTGGGGGGGCAAAAAAAAGTTGGAAATTGCATCGAGGTGCTGCTAAATGTTGTAAATTATAAATATATTTATATATATATATTTTTATAGAATTTTCTTTTTTTTAAATACACAATTTGCTTGGATATAATTACCAGTCCTGCACACTGGGAGGTGTGTGTTTATATATATTTACTCCACAGTGGGGGGAATTTCCCAAACACCAACAACCACAGCTCAAACAATATCCAGCACGCAGGCCTTCACTTTAATCACAATAATGGATAGTTGATTATAGTAATTTATGACAATATTACATGCAGCTTTTATTTTCAGACTCCAGTCTCCAAAAGTTGGGGAGTTTATCCTTAATTTCCTCGCACAGCCTTGTAATTGGTGTTATTTGCTAGAAAGAGGGGTTTGGGAGGGTGTGGGGGGGAGAGAGTCATGTAAACTGTTCTACGTGTGTCAAGGTGAAGTAGTCATCTCTCTCTCGCTCTGTTTTTATTTTTTGCTTTCTTTTCTCAACCACTCCATAAGCCTTCAAACAAGAGGGCCACCTCGTATTTAAGATCTCAGAGTTCTCCACTTCCCACAAAAAAAAAAACAATCCAAGATGAGATTCACTTATCAGAGGCAAATGGTTAAAAAGAAAAAAAAAAAGAAAAAAAAAAAGAAAA
>NW_006800005.1:1855192-1856987 GCF_000485575.1 Poecilia formosa | reverse complement strand
TATATATATATATATATATATATATACACTGTATATACACACTAGATGTACTGAGGTGTATTGAGATTTTAAGACGTCACCGATTCCAACTTGAGCTTTCTCATAAGCTGAAGTTCTCCCTCGTATCCAGAAGAGCTGCGTTGTTGCACTAGGCCCTCAGGGCTCTTCCCGCTTCTTGATAAAACGTCAGAATTCAGATGGTTACCTAGACGATTTATTTGCCGATTGGTATTTCGTGATCCATACTACAATTAGGGATTGAACTGGACCGTTGGTGAACTGATCTCAATCTAACGGCATGCTCTGGATCGCATTGGAGTGAACTGGATTTGGATCTGAATTCTGTGTAGCTGGATGTGACTTGAAAAGCGAACAAAGGTAACGTTTTTGTGGAATTTGGCGCTGTACAGATAAGTTGAGCTTTAATCTGCATTTGTAGAATTTGCGTACCTTTCAAAAGCCGTCCAGCGTGAATTCAAGGGATTTCCAAGTGGTTTAAAGTAGCAGTTTGCCAAATTTTTAGCGCCAACTTGGAACAAGTTTGTATCGGACGGATGCTTGTGGAAATGCTTGGAGGTTTGCCTCAGGAGTTCAACTAAATATCCAAAATATTTATCCTGCTTGTTTTCAGTTGGAAGAGTTATTATCTTGCAGTTAGAAAGTTGTGGGTTCAATCCTGACTTTCTCATGTTGATGCTTCTGTTGGAAAGATTCTTCACTCTTAACCAATCTGCAGATGAAAATTTAAAAAAAAAATTAAAAATCCTGGAAAAAAAAAATCAATATATTGTCTGTCTGTGCTGCGATTTTAGCGATTTAGGAATATACTCAGCTAAGTTGGGGTCACGAGTCTTCACTCTGTTACATTGTGAGCTTGAGGCTAAACCAGTTTGCATGCATGCAGTTTAAAAATCCTTTTTAATGAGAGGTCAGAGAGAGAGAGAGAGAGAAAGAGTCTGGCCCTGAGGAGCACGGAGCCCACCTGTTGCTACCTACTGCCGGTCAGCTGGCCAATAGGAAGGTACGAGACTCCCATGGAGACAGACAGACAGATAGACCCGACTCGCTGGAAGTACTCCTAGTCACGAAAGGTCCTGAAAATCATACTAGGGAAAATAATGGCGTGACGAGTAAAATGTGATTTGTGGAAAAATGAAACTAGAATTAAAAAGGAGAAGAAGAAAAAAAAGATTTCATTGAGGCCAAGGTTTACTCAGCCGGCTTTGAAGGAGTCATTTTTCACTCTTGCTGTAACAGTGTCTTGTGGCTTATTTCTTTTCTTTTCTCATTATTAATTCGTCAGCAAAAAAAAAAGGCACTTTATTTGTTGAGGCATGAAAAGTTGTTTAACTTAATTTAAGTTCAGTAAATTTCATTTAAAATTGGAATTTTCTATCAGGAAATGGAGCAGCCTGGGGTCACCAAGTGTTGTTTAAAAAATAGTGCAGTTTTGGGTTGTTTTGTAAGTTTTCAGTCAAATGTAAAGCAAAGGACGTGTTCAACACGAGCCGATCCAATCAGGTCCGGAAACTTCAGACATGAAGAACCGCTGCTCTGTGAAAATCGCTCAAAGGGGGAAAAATTCTGCACATTAAGCTTTTATTTGAAAACTGCTCATAATTTAGTGGGTGTTTCTTTCTGTTTTTCATAAATCTATGCATCTAAATGAAAGTAATCATTAAACAGTACGACTTTAATGATATGCTTAATTTGCATCCGCATGAATAATTGTTGTCTTGTATGTTTCAAATCAAAGCGTTTTGATCTTTTTTTTTTTTTTTTTTTGAATTGTTGC